>NW_012115611.1:3623682-3637615 GCF_000951035.1 Colobus angolensis palliatus | reverse complement strand
ACAGTTCAAAGATAAAAGTATTAAGAATTTCAAGACAGTGACATAGAGCATTAAACCAAGCAACAGGGTGCTTTGGAACTTAAAGCCCCATGCAGTGGCACAAGTTCCATGCCCTGGCCCTCATACGGGTACAAATACCAATCTGGCATAAAAAAAAAAAAAAAAAAAAAAAAACACAGTTGGGGATCCTGTCCTGTTAATAAAATATTTCTAGGCTCTAGCTTCAAAGATTCTCATGCAAGTGGTATAAGACAGGTTCTAGAAAGTGTATTTTTGAAACATTCCCTAAATGATTGTAAAGAACTTCTCAGTTTGGAAACACTCTAGAGCAATTCCAAGTCACTTTCTAGGTACTGGCCGTGGCGGTAAACTACTTTTCTTCCTCTTATCTACTCCATCATTCACTACAAGAGTTGATACTCAGGGAAAGTCTAGAGTGGAAGGAGTAGCAGAGGAAAGGAAAGCAACCTGACGGACTCATGGCATGGGAATAGGATGCTATCATCTGCTTGATGAGTGATTAGTTCCCTGGCTCTCCTTATCCCCTCCTCTTGGTGCATCCCCAGTCCTTTGCCCTGTGACAGGTCTGTAGGCAGGAGCACCTGTAAACTAAATTCAGCCTTTTCCCCCCGACTGTTCCTTTCCTAGGGTCCTAACTCCATGACTGACCCTGCCACTGCACCTGTTCTTTAAGCCAGATTCTGCAGAACCACCCTCAACTCCTCTCTCTTCCTCAACTCTTCACCCAAATTGATCTGTCCTTTCAAATTTTCCTTCCAAATCACAAGCAAATTTCCTCCCCCTTTTTCTGTCCCCTCTGCCACTACTTTAATTTATTTAGGTGTTTAATGTATTTCAGTATCATTTCCTCTTCTGAATCACTTGAATGACATTCCAGTGAGCCTCCTTATCTATCTCTATATTTCTATCCTCAACATTACTAGGAGATTCTTCTAACATCCAGATCTAATATACTTCTCTTATTCAAAATCCTTTCATGATTCCTAAAAGTCTCTGGTAAAATACTTAAATAATTCATTGTAGCGTATTAGGCCCTTAAAGATATAGCCCTTTCTCCTTTTTCAGTTTCCTTTCCTGCCACAGGCAGTAAATCAAGTCAAGCCCACGTCCCAGCAGTTTTTCTTCTTCTTCATTTTTTTTTTTTTTTAGACGGTATCTCACTCCCTCACTCAAGCTGGAGTGCAGTGGCACTAACTCGGCCCACTGCAAGCTCCGCCTCGCGGGTTCATGCCATTTTCCTGCCTCGGCCTCCCGAGTAGCTGGGACTACAGGCATGTGCCACCACGCCCGGTTAATTTTGTTTTTGTATTTTTAGTAGAGACGGGGTTTCACCGTGTTAGCCAGGATGGTCTCAATCTCCTGACCTCATGATCTGCCCACCTCGGCCTCCCAAAGTGCTGGGATTACAGGCGTGAGCCACTGCGCCCGACCCCAGCAGTTCTTAAACATACCCTGTTCTTCTCTGTTCCTTCTGGGTTGCTGCAAAGTTCTCCCTTCTGATTTAAACAGCACTCTTCACTGTATCCTCTTTTTTCATCTAACAAGCTCTTGGTTGTCCTTTTCTGGGTGAGCTCAGAAACAAACTCAAAAATCACCTTTTTGCTTTCCTAACCCTCCTCCTCACCTTGTCTTAATGGCTGCCCCCATTTGTTTCTACTCTGCTCTTCATGGAACTTGAAACAAACCTCCTATCTCCTCCTCACCAGGCCATCAAGGACCTAAGGATAATAATGATGCTCCTGGCATGAAATGGGCTCTCAAGGAGAGCACAAGACAGAAAGGAAAGAAGGATATAGCTGAAATGAATATGCCCTCCCACTACCTTACAGTTCAACTGGCACAATACTGGCTCCATTGCAATAACCTGGACAATTTGAAAGACAATTCAGATCCCCTCCAGAAGCTCTCAGAAAAATTTCCATCCGCAACCCACAGAAAAATCTCATGTTTCCTCCTCCACCCTTCCCAATTTCTTCTATATCCCAACAGCTGCCTGAAAGACTGTCTCCAATCTCTAGTAATAGTTTTTCTCCTTTCTGCCTTTCTAACTGCCTTCCTGAATCTATGTTTTCTCCAGAAACATTGAGCTTTCCATTTTAAATACACAACCCAGCTAACCTGATGCAGCATTGCAGGTGGGAAGAAATCACCAGAATGACAGAAAGAAAGAGACTTGCCTTAAGTTCCCAATGTACTTGGTCAATGGTAGGCCACTTAATACAGTTGTTCTTAACCATGACTCTATATTAGACTCACCTAGAGAGTTTTCAACAGTAACCCTGCTCAGGGCCCATGGCAGAACCTTTAGAAAAGCAGAGGCAGCGTTCAAGTATCTCTAAATAATATTTCTGTCTTCCACTTTCCATTGCCTCAGGAAGCCCACCTCTCCACCCTATCTGGAAACCTACATCCCTTCAGATCTTTCTCTCCTTTACCCTGATCAAAGTAACAATAGAAGCCCAGTCAACAGACAAAGCATCATTCCTATAAATGCAGATGGAGGAGTCTGTGCATACTCATAATAAATTTTTTCTATGTCAAGGACTCAATTCAGCTTTTTCCCCCATGCTTAAACCTCTTACTTCTAGGGTGTTCTTATGTCCTTCCTCTAAGCAGAAGTCTTTGCCTCAGTTTCCTGACTGCTAGCCTCAGTATTGAATTCTTCTTTTGCCCCATCCACTAACATACCTTTCAGAAGCTCAGTGACATATTTGGGTCCCTGCTTCCTGTGAACAGATCTCTTGCTATATACTGACTGATCATATAGACTTCTTAATCCCACCAAGGATACTGCTAACATCTTCCCCTAAGTGATTAATGCTGGGTCTCTCCCAACCACTTCCCTTGTCTCATGGGTCTTTAAGAACTGTCTCCTGAGTGCTCTGGGTCCTGGAACTCACTGTATTGCATGAATGGCTCTGAACTAATGGAAGGAGAGAGAGAAGAGGGAACACAGAAACAACCCACCTTTAAATGGTCATGGGGCATGGTTAAGAGCTTTTGTAATAGAATAATGATAACATATTCTGAGCAATGATAGGAATAAATTGATCTTTATACTATTCTCAAATCATAGAAAGAACTTCAAAGCTGACGCTAGGTCATCTCAGCCTTTTGAATCTTGTTAGCTACCAGAGCAGCTCTACTCCATTGTGAAGTTCTCCTTATTGTAAAGTGCACACTGAATTTCAATCTGACAAAAGGAGATTTTCATCCCATTCAGCTTTTTAGGTGCTCATTGATCATTCCCCAGGTTGACCAGAACCCTCATGGCTTCAAAGACATGAATTCTTGGTGCTCTGTTTCTGGGGCTGGGAATAACAACAGCCAGTTGCACATATACCTAAATGCTGACAAGAGACTAAATGTGTATTATAACTTATCATTACTGATCTGTAATTCAGAACCAGTCAGTAAAATAAAGCTGACGGAACTCCTGAATTTCCTCTCAATGAGCTTTCCCCATGTGTCTTCTCATTCCAGGGTTGAATGGCGATGACTTCCTGGCTGTGGGCCTGCTCAATGGCAGTGTGGTTTATAGTTACAACCTGGGGTCTGGCATAGCAAGCATCAGGAGTGATCCCCTCAATCTGAGCCTTGGAGTCCACACTGTTCATCTGGGGAAGTTCTTCCAAGAGGGCTGGCTGAAGGTAAAGAGTCATTCCTTTGTCTCTTCCACAAAGTGAGCACTAGTATATTGTCGGATCTGTGCTAAGGTACAGAGGTGAATAGCCCATGATGCCTACATCCATGAAGTTCACAGACTATTGTCCCAACTAGGGAAATAGAGAGATGACTACAATTAAGTGGTGTGAGAACAGATAAGAGGGATTACTAACATAGATAAGAGTGAGAGAGAGGAGTCAGAAAGTGCTTCCCAGAGAAGTTATGCTTGAGCATAACTTCAAATAGGAGTTAGGAAAGAACACAATGGTCAGTATTAACTTAAGGAATGGTCACTATTAGCTTAAGGAATGCAAGTAGTTCAGCGTGGTTTTCAGGTCAGGAGATGGGGGAGCAAGAGAAGTGGTTAGCGACAGATAAGGTCTATATTATCAAAGGGCTTAGATGTGCTAAGAAGTTAGTATTTTTATCAAAAGAACTATGATGAGCTACTTAAAACAGGAAGGTGGGTACCATGTTGATTTCTAATTTTTGATAAATGACTCTGGTGGTTCTATGGAGAATGGATAGAAGAGGAGGAAGGCTAAATGGAGGGGAATCAGCAGGATGCCAGCACCTAATCTTTGAAGAACTTTGATTTTGATTGAAATGCAAAACCATGATTGCTATATTAATATATCCGTGGTAACAGACACCAGCAGAGAAGCAGAAAATTGAGTGGTATCATGTTTTATATTTCTTCAAAATCCCTGTCTTTGTAAATTTTTCATGCCAAGTTAATGGGAAATAACAAAAGAGTATCTTAACAGTTCACCCTGGGGAATTAATTCCTTTTTAAATAGGTTTTGATTTTTTTCTCCTTTTGAAGGTAGATGATCATAAAAATAAATCCATTATCGCCCCAGGAAGACTGGTTGGACTCAATGTCTTCAGTCAGTTTTATGTAGGTGGCTACAGTGAATATACTCCAGATCTCTTACCAAATGGAGCAGATTTTAAAAATGGTTTTCAAGGTAAGGAATGGACATTTTTTATACTATACCTACTTATTTCAAATGTTGAGGGAAAAAATATTTTAAAGAGTATACTTCTATTTTCCAAACCAGCTACACAGATTGCTTTCAGACTTGAACAAAGTTTGATTTTAATCAGAAACATTCATTTGCTATTTTTTTTTTAGACGGAATTTCGCTCTTATTGCCCAGGCTGGAGTTCAATGATGCAATCTTGGCTCACCATGACCTCCGCCTCCCGGGTTCAAGCGATTCTCCTGCCTCAGCCTCCCAGGCAGCTGGGATTACAGGCATGCACCATCATGCACAGCTAATTTTGTATTTTCAGAAGACGGGGTTTCTCATGTTGATCAGTCTGGTCTCAAACTCCCGACCTCAGGTGATCCACCTGCCTGGGCCTCCCAAAGTGCTGGGATTACAGGTGTGAGCCACTGCACCTGGCCTCATTTACTGTTTATTGACCACTTACTGCATATGTACTAGATGTTTGGATGTTTTAATGGACAAATCAAAGATTTCTGCACTTATTCTAGTTGGAGAGAGAAACACTAAATGTAATTAATTAATTATCTAGTTGTATAATGCGATAAGTTCAGTGGGAAAATGGAAATCGAGAGCATGATTTTAAGCAACCAGGATTATGGGTAATTGTTTATACAGGGTGCTTTTCAAAATAGGCTGAGCAGGGTAGACTTCAAAGAGTCACAGTAAAAATTGAAACTCCATCTAACTTTGGAGTTTAAAAGGCAAGAGACAGACAGCAGTTAACCCATCCATACCACCAAGGGGTAGCCCACAGAGGCCAGAGCAAGCCAAGGGGATTAAGGGGAACATTGTGTTTGGGTGAGTCACAGTCTGTCTTATTGCCACAGTCTGTCTTCCTGTGTTCAAATAGGAATACAGGCTTGGATCTTCCTTATAAAGCTGATTCATACTGTAATAGCATTCTAAAATAAAGACATGCTTTGAATTGTTATAATAATTTATTTGGTGAAAATAGACTTTTTGGTAGATCCTGGTCCCAGGGTATTTGGTCAAAGGTCTGTTCTTATGGTGTCCTCAGCCACTCAACCAGGTCCAGCCTACTCTCCATGAAAAGTAAAGGGTCAAAGATAAGGATCCCTGAGAGACAGGAGCTGTCATCAAGCACCATTTCAGGCATTTGAGTTATCCACCTACTTCATTGCATTCTTTTCCCAACCTTGACTGACTTCTGCCTAAACACAAATGCAGGAGGCCATGTACTTAAAACATATAAAAGCAACACAGCTAATCCAGCATAATACAAGGTCAGGTTCTAATAAAATTATTTTGTCAAGGCTCTAAAAGAAACTTTTTCTTTGAACTTGTAATCAGTGCTGATTCTCAGAAGGGTGTCTTAAAGAATAGTTTAGAGCATATTATTGCACTAACTGTAATAGAGAGTTCAATGATTTTTTCACAGCAGGAAACAGTATGAAAAGGATTGTAAAGGCATAACAAATCAATGAGTTTTTTGAAACATTATATTCAATGAAAGGGATGGGTAAAGCTATGAATGTGAAAGAAGTATATCTTCCACTAAATGAAGCAGAGACACTGGAGGGGGGTAATCAAAATCTGTTGTCTTTTATTAATAGACACAATCCTTATATAAGTACTTTGAAAGGGATAATTCTTCTGTATGAGAGGCTAGTATAGCATCAAAGATAAGAGTGTGGCTTCTAGAACCCAACTTGCAAGATACATGCCAAACCTCTGCCACGTATATGGTTCATGACCTGGCCAGTCACCTAACCTCCCCCTGCCTTATCTGTAAAATGGGATAATAACAGCACTTCTCTTGCTATGTAGTTCTGAGAGTGAGTTAATGGAGAGAGAACACAGATTAGTGCCTGGCTTAGAGCAAGTCCTATGTGTTAGCACTGATGATGGTGATAAGGTGAGAGAGGCACAGCTCCAGTCACGTGTTGCTCCCCTTTCTCTGCAACACAAACAGAGGTTAACAGCACAGACTCTGAAATCAGCTTGTCTTCAGATGCAGACACTGTCACCTATTAGCTACATAACTTTTAGCCTGTTATTTAGATTCTCTGCACCTCCATTTTCTCCTCTGCAAAATAGAAATACCTACTCCATAGAGTTTTTATGGATTGATCAAGTAAGTAAAATAATTGTGTTAAGTGCTTAGCCCAGAAACCAGCATTCAATAAGGACTAAATAAATGTTAACTCATTACTCTATCCTGCTATCATAGATTTCAATATTTTGCACATTTGTTGAAGTCTAATGCTTCCTGGTTTCTTTTGATGCTGTTTTCTCCATTCTATTAGGAATTTTTCTTCATATCTTAAGGATGAGAACAAAAAGAGGTTTTCATCAAGACCTGTCATTTTCTCCTTAAGTGTGCCAATGAGCCTGAGATAGCACACACATAGCTGGCCCTTTCTCTGACAGAAACACTAAGATTGCACACTCCTGGAAGTATGTCAACTGCCACAGTCCTTAGTGAGGATGGGAATCTTGGGCGAGTCTTCTTGGGAATTGCCACTTATGCCACAGTCTTATAGAAAATTCAGGACCTTGAGATCCCCTAATTTTATCATTCATCTCTTGGATCCTCTCTTAATGTCTGCCTTCCCTCCACTCTAAACTAGCATTTACTATTTATTATAAATCATGCCATATTGTTACCATTCTACCATGACAACCAAATTGCAACTGTACCATAAATCTATGGTTCCCAAAGCTGATCTCTACTGGTTCTGAAGAATAATATAACTTTTTAAAAATACAGATTTCTGAAGCCTACCCAAGAACTATTGAATTGAAATCTTTACAGTGGGTTCTAAAAATTTGCATTTTAATAAGCCTCCCAGATTTGGAAGCCGCCATATATTTTTTAAATTATCTCACTCTCTTTTTTTTTTTACTTTAAGTTCTAGGATACAAGTACAGAACGTGCAGGTTTGTTACATAGGTATACATGTGTCATGGTGGTTTGCTACACTCATCAACCTATCATCTAGGTTTTAAGCCCTGCATGTATTAAGTATTTGTCCTAAAGCTCTCCCTCCCCTTGTCCCCCACCCCTCGACAGGCCCCGGTGTGCGATGTTCCCCTCTCTGTGTCCATGTGTTCTCATTGTTCAGCTCCCACTTATGAGTGAGAACATGAGGTGTTTTATTTTCTGTTCCTGTGTTAGTTTGCTGAGAATGATGTGGAAGCCACCACATTAATTAATCTTAATGATGCAAAGCAAATGGAATTTTCTGAATTTCATAATTAGAGTAAAGATATCACATTTGTCCTTAGAATTACAATTAAATCATGCAATAAAATATTATCTGATCTAGGCTTTAACATTTTTATAAACTTTTTACTTTTTTTTTTTTTTTTAGACAGAGTCTCGCTCTGTCATCAAGGCTGGAGTACAGTGGTGCCATATCAGCTCACTGCAACCTCCATCTCCAGGGCTCAATCAATCCTCCCACCTTAGCCTCCCATGTAGCTGAGCCACCAAACCCAGCTAACATATCCTTACAAAGCTGATTTATCTTGTAGTAGAGTTATAAAATACATGCTTTAAATTGTTATAACAATTCATTTGGTGAAAATAGCTTTTCAGTAGATCCTAGTCTCAGGGTACTTGGTCAAAGGTCTGTTTTTATGGTGTTCTCAGCCATTCAACCAGGTCTGGCCTACTCTCCATGAACTTGAGAACTGCATCATCACACCCGGCTAATTTTTGCATTTTTAGTAGAGACAGGGTTTTTCCAGGTTGCCCAGGATGGTCTCGAAATCCTGGGCTCAAGCCATCCGCCTGCCTCGGCCTCCCAAAGTGCTGGAATTGCAGGCTTGAGCCACCGCACACAGCCGATTCCTATAAACTCTTGATAAATAACTCTAATCCAAAGTTCGTGATCTGAAATACAAATCCTTACTGATAATAAAGCCCATTTGTTTTTGTTCTAAAAAATGGCTTATAATGAACCATTATTTTTTCTATGACCTTTAATGCTCATAAAGATATTAACCACCTTAAATAATCTACATCTGCCAAATACACTGTGCCTTACTGTTTTATCTGCCCTAATAAGAGCAGTTCTCCTCTTCTCTGCTTTCCAAAGTTGCATCTGCGACAAAGCTGCAGAGTTCTCAGAGTGAGGCTCATGAATGGTGGTCTCAGACTGGGCACAGAATGAAGGAAGGAAGAAAAGAAGATACGGACTGATAACAGATCTCCAGCACCTGGAATGGTGCTTTCACACAGTACACGCTTGTGACATGTTGTTACCACCAGATCTTTCCCAAACTCTCTTACAGCTATGCATGACCATGTGCCTGAGTTCTGGCCAGTGAGATGTCAGCAGGTGTAATAGTTGCTACTTCCAGGCCTTACCTATGAAAATCTTCTGCATAGTCCTGTACTGTTTGCCAACCCACCTCGATGCCAACCCTAACCATCCTTTGGACTTTACATGAACAGGAAATAAGCTTCTAGTGTTACAGCAACTAGTGCTTATTGATATGAAGGTTATTAAATATTTACTACTCAACTGAATAGAGTGGACATGAGATAGATTCAGATTCATTAACAACCCTGTAAAGGAGAGTTATTCTCATCTAAAAATAGCCAACACTGTCAGTACTTTCAGTTTCTTGTGAGTTCAATTTTTTTCTCTCTCCTTTTTTTAACCATATGAGATTCTTCAAACAAGAGCCCATACGGGAAAATGTAGTTAGTTTACTGCTGTTAAAAAAAAAAAAAAAAAAGCTATTACTTATTTGGTACCTAATCAGTCTAATTTTCAATATACACATGGCTCATGGCTCCATATCACATACAGGATATATGTATTATGTACTGAATGTTTGTCTCACAGTACTACACCAAGCAGATTATATTTTATCTACTATATTAATAAAATAATATATATTCCACAAATGTCTTCCAGTTTAATCACTCTAATTGCTTAAAAAACATGATACGTTGACTGACATGAAGCATTTCTCTGTAAAATAAATGCATTTCGCTATTTGTATTGGCTAAATGTTTCTCTGAATATAGCATTGACACATTTTTAGCGAAAAACATATTTCAATAGTTCCTTATAACAAAAGCATTTTATTTACCCATATAAAAAAGAAACGGTTTAAAATGAACACTTCCAGACATTAAGTTATAGTAATTTAACAAAGTATTCTTGTGTATGATTATAAAAAAATTAAAAATCCAATATTAGCATCCAATAATTTTTGCTAAGAAGAAATCTGCAATTTTATGACATAGAAATAGAAGATACCTGAGACAGTGTGATAGAGGGTGGAATGGTAGCATGGAATCCAGGACCTACTAATTTATAGGCATTGTACAGATAGTTTATTTATATTATTTATTTCTCCTAACTCATGAAATAGCTACTTTTGTCCCTATTTTAATGGTAAAAAGATTAGCTTCAGTTAGACTTTGCATGATGTAGCCATTGTGTGGGAGAGATCATATCTGAACTCAGACTTACCTGACTCTGTCATCTACTTATACTTTTGCTTTCTGCAAAGTGCATTTCACTCTGTAAAAGGCATGGGAAGTCATGCTTTGTTAATTGAGCTAGTTGGTTATTCATTTGTAAAGCATCTAGCATTCATTCATTTCTTCAGTCAGTACAGTATTTTGGTCATGGCCTATGTGTGTGTGTAATAGTAAATGGCAGCACTTGGAGGAAAACAAAGATTAAGCCTGAGGAAAAATAATCACTGCTCTCTCATAAGGAGAAAATATTGATGCATGCAGAGAATGGTGCCTGTCAGTAAAAATGCCAGTGAAAACTAAGTTGGAAAGTACATTCTCTACCTTCCATTAACTGAACCCATTTTTTTTTTTCCACCATGAGAAATTACTTCATGCTTTTAGTTTCTGAAAACGTTTTGAGAGATCATTCCAAAATGGCAGAATAGGAATAGCTCCAGTCTACAGCTCCTAGTGTGAGTGATGCAGAATACGGGTGATTTCTGCATTTCCAACTGAGGTACCAGGTTCATCTCACTGGGACTTGTTGAACAGTGGTGTAGCCCACAGAGTGTGAGTCGAAGCAGGGCAGGGCATCGCCTCACCTGGGAAGTGCAAGGGGTCAGGGAATTACCTTTCCTAGCCAAGGGACACCGTGATAGATGGTACCTAGAAACTCGGGACACTTCTGCCCTAATACTGCGCTTTTCCAACGGTCTTAGCAAATGGCACACCAGGAGATTATATCCGGTGCCTGGCTCAGAGGGTCCCATGCCCACAGATCCTTGCTCATTGCTAGTACAGCAGTCTGAGATGGAACTGCAAGGCGGCAGCAAGGCTGGAGGAGGGGCGTCCGCTATTGCTAAGGCTTGACTACGTAAACAAAGCCCCCAGAAAGCTTGAACTGGGTGGAGCCCACTGCAGCTCAAGGAAGTCTGCCTGCCTCTGTAGACTCCACCTTTTGGGGCAGGGCATAGCTGAACAAAAGGCAGCAGAAACTTCTGCAGACTTAAACATCTCTATCTGACAGCTTTGAAGAGAGCAGTGGTTCTCCCAGCACGGAGTTTGAGATCTGAGAATAGACAGACTGCCTCCTCAAGTGGGTCCCTGACCACCGAGCAGCCTAACTGGGAGAGACCTCCCAGTAGAGGTGAACTGACACCTCACACAGTCAGGTGCCCCTCTGAGACAAAGCTTCCAGACGAAGGATTAGGCATCAACATTTACTGTTCTGCAATATTTGCTGTTCTGCAGTCTCCACTGGTGATACACAGGCAAATAGGGTCTGGAGTGGACCTCCAGCAAACTCCAACAGACCTGCAGCTGAGGGTCCTGTTAGAAGGAAAACAAACAGAAAGAAATAGCATCAACACCAACAAAAAGAACATCCATACCAAAACCCCATCTGTAGGTCACCATCATCAAAGACCAAAGGTAGATAAAACCACAAAGATAGGGAGAAACCAGAGCAGAAAAACTGAAAATTCTAAAAATCAGAGTGCCTCTTCTCCTCCAAAGGAGAGCAGCTCCTCGCCAGCAACGGAACAAAGCTCGACAGAGAATGATTTTGACAAGTTGACAGAAGTATGCTTCAGAAGCTCGGTAATAATAAACTTCTCCGAGCTAAAGAAGGATGTTCGAACTCATCACAAAGAAGCTAAAAACCTTGAAAAAAGATTAGACAAATGGCTAACTAGAATAAACAGCATAGAGAAGACCTTAAATGACTTGATGGAGCTGAAAACCATGGCACGAGAACTACGTGATGCATGCACAACCTTCAGTAGCTGATTTGATCAATTGGAAGAAAGGGTATCAGTGATTGAAGATCAAATGAATGAAATGAAGCAAGAAGAGAAGTTTAGACAAAAAAGACTAAAAAGAAATGAACAAAGCCTCCAAGAAATATGGGACTATGTGAAAAGACCAAATCTACATCTGTTTTGTGTACCTGAAAGTGACGGGGAGAATGGAACCAAGCTGGAAAACACTCTTCAGGATATTTTCCAGGAGAACTTCCCCAACATAGCAAGGCAGGCCAACATTCAAATTCAGGAAATACAGATATGCCACAAAGATACTCCTCGAGAAGAGCAACCCCAAAACACATAATTGTCAGATTCGCCAAGGTTGAAATGAAGGAAGAAATGTTAAGGGCAGTCAGAAAGGTTGGGTTACCCGCAAAGGGAAGCCCATTAGACTAACAGCAGATCTCTCAGCAGAAACTCTACAAGCCAGAAGATACTGGGGGCCAATATTCACCATTCTTAAAGGAAAGAATTTTCAACCCAGAATTTCATATCCAGCCAAACTAAGCTTCATAAGCAATGGAGAAATAAAATCCTTTACAGACAATCAAATGCTGAGAGATTTTGTCATCACCAGGCCTGCCCTACAAGAGCTCCTGAAGGAAGCACTAAACGTGGAAAGGAACAACCGGTACCAGTCACTGCAAAAATATGCCAAATTGTAAAGACCATCGATGCTATGAAGAAACTGCATCAATGAACAGGCAAAATAACCAGTTGACATCATAATGACAGGATCAAATTCACACATAACAATATTAACCTTAAATGTAAATGGGCTAAATGCCCCAATTAAAAGACACAGACTGGCAAATTGAATAGAGTCAAGACCCATCAGTGTGCTGTATTCAGGAGACCCATCTCATGTGCAGAGACACACATAGGCCCAAAATAAAGGGATGGAGGAAGATCTACCACACAAATGGAAAACAACAAAAAAGCAGAGGTTGTAATCCTAATCTCTGATAAAACAGACTTTAAACCAACAAATTAGTAAAGGGATCAATTCAACAAGAAGAGCTAACTATCTTAAATATATATGCACCCAATACAGGAGCAACCAGATTCATAAAGCAAGTCCTTAGAGACATACAAAGAGACTTAGACTCCCACACAATAACAATGGGAGACTTTAACACCCCACTGTCAACATTAGACAGATCAATGAGACAGAAGGTTAACAAGTATATCAAGGACTTGAACTCAGCTCTGCACCAAGTGGAACTAACAGACTTCTACAGAGCTCTCTATCCCAAATCAACAGAATGTACATTCTTCTTAGCACCACATCACCCTTATTCCAAAATTGACCACACAGTTGGAAGTAAAGCACTCCTCAGCAAATGTACAAGAACAGAAATTATAACAATCTGTCTCTCAGACCACAGTGAAATCAAATTAGAACTCAGGATTAAGAAACCCACTCAGAACTGCACAACTACATAGAAACTGAACAGCCTGCTCCTGAATGACTACTGGGTATGTAAAGAAATGAAGGCAAAAATAAAGATGCTCTTTGAAACCAATGAGAACAAAGACACAACATTCCAGAATCTCTCTGACACATTTAAAGCAGTGTGTAGAGGGACATTTATAGCACTAAATGCCCACAAGAGAAAGCAGGAAAGATCTAAAATAGACACCCTAACAACACAATTAAAAGAACTAGAGAAGCAAGAGCAAACACATTCAAACGCTAGCAAAAGAAATAACTAAGATCAGAGCAGAACTGAAAGAGATAGAGACACAAAAACTCCTTCAAAAAATCAATGAATCCAGGAGCTGGTTTTTTGAAAAGATCAACAAAATGGATAGACCACTAGCAAGCCTAATACAGAAGAAAAGAGAGAAGAATCAAATAGACACAATAAAAATTTTAAAGGGGATATCACCACGGAAATACAAACTACAATCAGAGAATACTATAAACACCTCTCCACAAATAAACTAGAAAATCTAGAAGAAATGGATAATTTCCT
>NW_012115611.1:3621523-3622877 GCF_000951035.1 Colobus angolensis palliatus | reverse complement strand
ATTCCCTTTGAAAACTGGCACAAGACAGGGATGCCCTCTCTCACCACTCCTATTCAACATAGTGTTGGAAGTTCTGGCCAGGGCAATCAGGCAGGAGAAAGAAATAAAGGGTATTCAATTAGGAAAAGAGGATGTCAGATTGTCCCTGTTTGCAGATGACATGATTTAGAAAACCCCATCATCTCAGCCCAAAATCTCCTTAAGCTGATAAGCAACTTCAGCAAACTCTCAAGATACAAAATTAATGTGCAAAAGTCACAAGCATTCCTATACACCAATAACACACAAACAGAGAGCCAAATCATGATTGAATTCCCATTCACAATTGCTTCAAAGAGAACCAAATACCTAGGAATCCAACTTACAAGGGATGTGAAGGACCTCTTCAAGGAGAACTACAAACCACTGATCAAGGAAATAAGAGAGGACACAATCAAATGGAAGAATGTTCCATGCTCATGGATAGGAAGAATCAATATCGTGAAAATGACCATACTGCCCAGGGTAATTTATAGATTCTGTGTCATCCCCATCAAGTTACCAATGACTTTCTTCACAGAATTTGAAAAAACTACTTTAAAGTTCATATGGAACCAAAAAAGAGCCTGCATTGCCAAAACAATCCTAACTCAAAAGAACAAAGCTGGAGGCATCACGCTACCTGACTTCAAACTATACTACAAGGCTACAGTAACCAAGACAGCATGGTACTGGTACCAAAACCGAGATATAGACCAATGAACAGAATACAGCCCTCGAAAATGATAGCACACATCTATAACCATCTGATCTGTGACAAATCTGACAAAAACAAGAAATGGGAAAAGGATTCCCTATTTAATAAATGGTGCTGGGAAAACTGGCTAGCCACATGTAGAAAGCTGAAACTGGATCCCTTCCTAACACCTTATACAAAAAATAATTCAAGATGGATTAAAGATTTAAATGTTAGACCTAAAACCATAAAAACCCTAGAAGAAAATCTAGGCAATACCATTCAGGACATAGGTATGGGCAAAGACTTCATGTCTAAAACACCAAAAGCAATTGCAACGAAAGCCAAAATAGACAAATGGGATCTAATTCAATTAAAGAGCTTCTGCATGGCAAAAGAAACTGCCATCAGAGTGAACAGGCAACCTACAGAATGGGAGAAAATTTTTACAATCTACCCGTCTGACAAAGGGCTAATATCCAGACTCTACAAAGAACTTAAACAAACTTACAAGAAAAAATCAAACAACCCCATGAAAAAGTTGTCAAAGGATATGAACAGACACTTCTCAAAAGAAGACATTTATGCAGCCAACAGATACATGAAAAATGCTCATCATCACTGGCCATCAGAGAAATG
>NW_012115611.1:3596828-3620773 GCF_000951035.1 Colobus angolensis palliatus | reverse complement strand
CTCATCATCACTGGCCATCAGAGAAATGCAAATCAAAACCACAATGAGATACCATCTCACGCCAGTTAGAATGGTGATCATTAAAAAGTCAGGAAACAACAGGTTCTGGAGAGGATGTAGAGAAATAGGAACACTTTTACACTGTTGGTGGGAGTGTAAACTAGTTCAACCATTGTGGAAGACAGTGGGGGATTCCTCAAGGATCTAGAACTGGAAATACCATTTGACCCAGTGATCCCATTACTGGGTATATACCCAAAGGATTATAAATCATAAAATACTATAAAGACACATGCACATGTATGTTTATTGCGGCACTATTCACAATAGCAAAGCTTGGAACCAATCCAAATGTCCATCAATGATAGACTGGATTAAGAAAATGTGGCACATATACACCATGGAATACTATGCAGCCATAAAAAAGAATGAGTTCATGGTCCTTTGTAGGGACATGGATGAAGCTGGAAACCATCATTCTGAGCATACTATTGCAAGGACAGAAAATCAAACACTGCATGTTCTCACTCATAGGTGGGAATTGAACAATGAGAAAACTTGGACACAGGGTGGGGAACATCACACACTGGGACCTGTCGTGGGGTTAGGGGAGGGGGAAGGGATAGCATCAGGAGGAATACCTAATGTAAATGACGAGTTAATGGGTGCAGCACACCAACATGGCACATGTGTACATATGTAACAAACCTGCACATTGTGCACATGTACCCTAGAACTTAATTATAACAACGACAAAAAATAAAGCCTTTTATGCTCCCCCAAAAAAAGTTTTGAAAATAAAATTTAGTCTTGCCTTTCTTTTATCATTTTAAAGACCTTATTTCTAGTTGATGTTCCTATTTATTTGAAAGAACTTTGCAAATAAACTCTAAATAACTGGTAAAGGAGATGAGTAAATTACAATACATTTCAGGATTTCAAACACTTTCATTTCAAATTCTTCACTGCATTGCCCGTTTTATTTATATGTACTTATCTAATCTCGGGATAGAAAAGTTCTTTTTGTTTTGTTTTGTTTTGTTTTTGAAATAGAGTCTCGCTGTGTCGCCCAGGCTGGAGTGCAGTGGCGCTATCTCGGCTCACTGCAAGCTCCTCCTCTGGGCTTCACACCATTCCCCTGCCTGAGAGTCCCAAGTAGCTGGGACTATAGGCGCCCGCCACCACGCCCGGCTAATTGTTTGTATTTTTAATAGAAATGGGGTTTCACCGTGTTAGCCAGGGTGGTCTCAATCTCCTGACCTCCTGATCCGCCTGCCTCAGCCTCCCAACGTGCTGGGATTACAGGTGTGAGCCATCGCGCCCGGCCGAAAAGTTCTTTCTAAAGATGTGTACAAAGGCAAAATCTCTGAAAGAAAAAAGAGAAAAATAGCAAAATTGGGTGGTAAATATTAAACTGGAGAAAGTTTATGTACCAAATATCACAAATAGCTAATGTCCTCATTATATAAGGAGACTCTCTTTACATACTATAAATACAAATTATAATATAATTATGAAAGACCAATACATTTGTTAAAAGATTTTTGATACCCAACTAAAAACAGGAAAATAGTATTTTATTAGCTATTGCATGTAAAAATGAAATGGAATGGTCATCCCACGCCTGTGCCTGTGAAGTAGTGCCTGTGAAGAAGGGGATATTCCAGTATCCTGAGTCCAGTTGTGAAAAATATCTATGGGGGACACTTAGGCATACTTCAAAGCATCTATATCTTTTCCTCTAGTAATTCTCCTTCTAGAAATATGTACTAGAAAATAATTTTAAACTGAACAAAGATATACACATAAGATATTCATTACAACTTTATTTCTAATAGCAAAGATATAAATGAGTTGATGGTATAATAATTATAGGTTTATTAAATATATTTTGATATAAGGAAATATGCCATCACTTAAAAATAGTTAATGCTACAAGAAAAATGTTAATGTTATTTATGATATTCAACTGTTTGGTTATAATATTATATTTTCTACAGCTTAGTGCAGATTGCATTTTTGTTTAAAAGAAAATACGACTAAGCATAGAAAAAATACCACACCACACACACACATACACCCCAAAATGTTAATAGTTGTCTGCTGTGGGGTGATACCATGAATGACTTTAAAAAACATTTTTCTCTGTGCATTTCTGTATTCTTATATTTCTTTTAAAATTTATATGTATTACTTTATTTTGAAAAACTTTTACTTTAAAAATGAAAACCTTCTTCTTGTTTTATCTATTTCTTCTGTTTGTTAACATGAAGTGTTTTTGCATTTCTTCAAGGTTGTATTTTCACTCTTCAAGTTCGCACTGGGAAGGATGGCCATTTCAGAGGACTAGGAAATCCCGAGGGCCACCCAAATGCTGGACGCAGTGTTGGCCAGTGTCGTGCTTCTCCCTGCAGTTTAATGAAATGTGGCAATGGTGGGACATGCATAGAGAGTGGAACTAGTGTTTAGTAAGTATAACGTCATTAGGAATGAAAGTAGCAGGTTGTGCTCTAACTGGTACTCCACTCTAGCTGGCATTCCACTTGTACAAACTAGGAACACAAACAGATGCATGTATTTAAAATGTTCTTATGTAGACTTGTTACATGATGGGAGGACAGGTGAAGGCAACTACAAATAGGATCAGCACAGCATTTATGCCATCTTAGTTCTGTTAAACAATGGCAATGAATCACTACATCTCATTCCAGACACCATGAAAAATATCACTTAAATCCATACTATTGAGAGTAGACAGAAATGTTAACCACACAAAGGCTTACACACTGGGATTTGCTTTCATATGTAGGTTTGAGCCCCTTTATAAAGGGCAATAGTAAAGCTACACAATTTGACTTCTGAACTACTTTAGTATGAAACCAACATGGACCCATTGAGTGAGGAGGAAAAAAGAAAGGAGAATGTTTTTATATTAATTACTCCTTTTGCTGAGCATCTCATCTATGCAAAAGTAGTATATGAGGGGTTCTGGGAATATGCTAAAGTAAGTGGAAGTAAGCACTCTGTCATTCAATTTCTTACACTCTAGCTACTCATAAATTTCTTATGTCTCATACATGTATAAGACAGCTAAAGAGAGATTTGTCAAAATGCTCCCCACAGGACGCATGAGAAGACGTAATGCACTTCACCAGGAACACTGGCTCCCTGCAAAGCAGCTGGGAAAGTGGAGTGTCAGAGTTTCTCCTGAAGGACAGAGTCTACCATGAAGAAAGTGTAGTTTTAAAAGACATGAGTGAATCTCTTATTCACTCTAAACAAATTCCTTCCACCTCCTCGCTAGAAAATGATCAAAAGCAAAGCTCAAATGACTAATAGTCACAGAAAAATTTTTGGAGAAAAAAAAAATGTATAGTTTGACTCAGCCCATGGAATTACTGAGGACAAAACCTAAGGCTTGGGATGCCACCATCACAGAACAATAATTTTTGGCATTAGCTTTACCACTATAATTTTATCATTACTTCTCTATAATTTTTAATGAAACCTTTAGCTTGCTTTACAAAGTATGCACTCTAATTTGCTCTACAACTAAATTTAATTAGGAGTACACGTTTACTTCACTTTATCTAAAGAGTTGTAATCATTCTTCAGATGTTACTACTAAGTATTTTTGTTATTTTTTGACGTGATAATAAGCAGGGATCCAGAAAGTAGCAGTAGGAAAGCATATGAATGAAGTTGAAGGTGAAGGTGGGGAATCCATCCCCACCCTACGTTATTCCATGTGGACCAAACAGCCTAACAGTTTGAACCTAAGAACCATATATATTTATCTTGGAATATATAGTACCAAGTATAGATAGGTACTTAGAACCATTTGCAGATTATTTTGATTAATATAGAAATTTTACTGAGTTCTGATATTAAACATAATACCTTACAATTGCACAGGACTTTGTGGGTAACAAAGCATTTTTTATATATTATTTCTATTGCTCCTCACCAAAACCCTCTAAATTACTCAAGGCCAGTATCCTAATTCCAATTTTATTCAGGGAAAATAAGCCCCAGAGACTGTGAGTAATTCGAGAGGATGTATGAGCACCCTGTGAGTCGTACAGCAGGACTCAAAATCAGATCTTCCATTTCCTGGGTCAAGATTCTCTACAGAATCTAAATAGCAAGAAATGAACTTGAAAGCAGCGAATAATTTTAATGAGGTAACAAAAGTGTTAAGTAGCTATTTACTGATTGTAACCTGTTCACCTTAACTTTTTAAAATGACATTGAAATTATCTTCAATTGGTACTTTGTATTTTCTCCAAATTGAAAATACCTTTCTTCATAACACATATCCTGGAGATTTCATAGATTGCCCTGTGGGTGGAAAGCAGTATCTCAAACATGAGGGCCTAAATTTGAATAACAAATAGTCTTAAGCGATAATGTACAGGGGGAATGATACATCTGACAAATTTCCTTACAGGATTCTAAAAATTTTTCTTATCAAAATTGTGACCAGTTTTGGGATCCTCTTATTGACCTAATTACAAAATAATTACTAACTATAAAGATTTACTGCAGAGCCAGAAGTAGCTCTTGTGACCATCATTTAATAACATTAAATTTACAGATCCCCGAACTAAAAACAGGTGAATTTTATGGTAAGTAAATTATACCTCAATAAACTGTTCAAAAATATTAAGTCTCCCATTCATAGACATTCAGATCCAGTGGCAGCAGCAGTTTAAAGAATTTTATTCCTTTTGACAGTTTTAAACAATTCTTTTCTAATCTCAGTATAACAATACCTCCTTTAAAGAAAGAAAATATTGTGCTTTGTAATATACTTTTCAAAAGTGTTTAAGAAGTTTATTTCTGTCCTTGTCCTAGTTACAGATTCTTAATTTTATATGGCTCTAAACTTTATTTTTCAACTGAAGCAGGGTAATATTAAATTGAAGTTCTAGGTAACCTTATAGAGAGCTTAAAGCTAAAGTTTAATCTTTTCCTGAAAAATAACTAACACACCTTATGAAATATTTCTTAAATGCTCAAGAGGCAAGTACCAACACAGAAGCACCAATTTTATGGTGCTTAGAATCAATTGTAAAAGCAAAACCTCAAAGCTGATCAAAGTGTCTTAACAATGAACAGTTTAATGTTATAAATTTAAAACAACTCAAAATGCTCCCGTTAGCTCCCTTCCTCTTAGCTGGCATAGGAGGCATTGTTTGGGTACATAAGGGAAAGTCTTATTCCACGTAAGGAGTGAGGTGGGGCCGGATAAGGTTTCCCGTATGTTCAGGGCCCTGGTAAAGTGATGAAAACCCTTCCCTCCTGCTCCGAGTTCATCATCACACACAGATCCATCTGTGTTCTAGTGGAATTTCTCAAATGTGAGTCTCATAAGGCAGAGTTCAGTTCAGGCATTTATGCTCCTGGGATGAGTTCGGGTACAACAAGTAAATGGAAAACTATTTCTGTTCTTAGTAGCCAAGGATAAAAAAGAAAAAGGGTTACATCAAAACGAAAGTTTTAAGTAAAAAAAAAAAAAAAAAACATGGGTTTAGTTCTTCGTCCTATGTGTGTATGTGCTTGGTAAGTGTCCTTTTTTTTGTTTGTTTTTGACATAAATAAAATGCTTTAATGAAATGGCTGATTCCAAACCAAAAATGTTTAGTGAGAAGAAAGATATTATTTTACGTTTTTGCCAATCTCTTCCACCATGTCTAGCTTAATAGGTGTTTTTAAGCAAGTTTTATTTTATTTAAGTTGTACTTTTTTCCTTTATTTTTTTAATTGACAAATAAAAATTGGATATATTTATCATGTAGAACATGATGTTTCAAAATATATATACATCATGGAATGGCTCAAATGAGCTAATTAACATATGCATTACCTCACATATTTATAATTTTTTCTGATTGGAATATTTAAAATCTACTCTCAGCAATTTTCAAAATACAAGACGTTGCTACTAACCATAGTCACAATGTTGCACAGTAACCTGTGACTGAGGACAATATACAGATGTGTCCCTTTAAGGAAAACACAGTGTAGCCCTGGGACCATGGCTCACACCTGTAATTCCAGCACTTTGGGAGGCCAAGATGCGTGGATCACCTGAGGTCAGGAGTTCGGGTCCAGCCTGGCTGACATGGCAAAACCCCATCTCTACTAAAAATACAAAAATTAGCCAGTATGGTGGTGGGTGAGCTATAATCCCAGCTACTTGAGGGGCTGAGGCAGGAGAATCACTTGAACCTGGGAGGCAGAGGGTGCAGAGAACTGAGGTCGCAACACTGTACTCCAGCCTGGAGGACAAGAGGGAAACTCCATCTAAAAAAAAAAGAAAAGCAGTGTAGGGAAAACAAAGTTACAAAAACAAGTTAGATGTTAAAATGAGTGGCTCAGACAATAAGTACAATAGGAGTTAGAAGAATGTGGTTGTAAAAATGTAAAATGCACCAAGGATTAATATTAAGTTCATAAATGAGGCTTATTTACAACATAAATCTATTAGTGATCACAAAATCTCATTGATTCAGGATTTTCTAATTATTTTTTGTCTTAGAACTGCCTTTGAGCATCAGGTTAAAGCTAAAATCCCTTTCTCCTAAAAACTGAACATACTTGAAACACAAAAATGTGCTTATTATTTTAGAGGTTTACAAACCCCTAGAACCCAAAAATAGGTTCTCTAAGGTCTGCCAAAGTTCCCAAACTAAGCATCCTTTGCCCAGACTGTCTTCTTTTATATATTTTGTCCAACAATGCTTAATTCAGTCTTCTATTACTCCTCAACTGGACACGTAATTGTTTTCCAACTGGTGACCTGTTCCCTAAACACTCCTAACCTTAATCCAGATCTTCCTAAAATCCCCTTTGCTCTTAATCATTTTCCTGCTCAAAATGTTTCCTGGTTTTCCATTGCCAATGCAGCAAAATGTAAATTTTTAATCTGTTGTCAAGCTATGCATGACTGTTATCAACCCGCCTCTTCCTGCTATTCTTTTTCTCTCTGCATAGCAAACAAATTAATTGTACTACTCTATCCCGCCTTCCAAGAAACACTCTCTCCTTACCAAGCAGTCAGCTGTGTTTCTTGTGAAGCTATGGCCAGCTTGGTAACTCATTACCTTGTACTAGTTCTCCTTTTTTCCTCTTCCCTTTGCTTCTCTCTCACTGTTACTTCCTTGAAAGAGTATTCCTTACTTCCTTGGAATTGCCCTTAACTCTGTCTTCCAGAGATTCCAATTTTAGATAGATAATTTTTCTCACCTATGAGGTTGGCAAAAAGCTAAAAATATGACTAATCTAGTAGTGAGGCTATAGAGAAGTAGACACTATTACGTATTAGAGCAACCTAATTTCTCTATTTGCTAAAACAAAGACTGGAAACTGCTCAAATGTTCATCACTAGGTATCTGGTTGAAAAAGCTAAGGAATGTTTATGTAATGGAGGACCATATATATATATATATATATATAGACCTTTTATATGTTGCTATGGAGTGATCCTCAGGACTTATTAAGTGAAAAAAATCAGGTAAAGAAACATGTAAGAAAAGGGGATAATAGATATAAACAGATATAAATACATAAACATAGATACACATACAAATAGGCTTATATTTTTCTAAGAAAAAAATGCAAGATTACACACACACAATTTATAAATGGTTATCTATAGGGTGAGGGAGAAAACAAGAAGTAGTAAAAGGATAAAAGCTAGACTTTCTAACTATAATTTGCTTTATAGTTTTTATTTGGAACCAGGTAAAATGTTTCACATGGTAAATCAAAAAAGAAAAAGACCACTCTTTGAATACTGAAGGAAAATAAAGAAATGAATAAATTCAACTGTACTTCAAGTTGGTAGCATAAACAAGCAGAAAAGATTTAGTTCAATTGATCTTAAAACACAATATGTTTACTATAGAGTGGATTATGGCCTAAAACAAAAAGAACATAAAGATATTCTATTGCATCCTGTAGTCTTGATGTTAGTGGTAACATTGATATTGTTATTTTAAAACTATATATAAAAATATACAAATAACATTATATTTATATAACAGATAATTATATATAAACCAAATGAACAATTAATATTAATCATTAGGAACTAGAATTTTCAGCATGAAAGAGATCGAGGCATAAAATCGAAGAAGTAAAAATCATTCTAATCCTTAATATGAATTGGAATTAATGTATGAACACATTACTTAACTTTCTATTCAGGAGGCTGAAGAGGGAGAATCACTTGAACCCGGGAGGAAGAGGCTGCAGTGACCTGAGATTGCACCATTGCACTCCAGCCTGGGTGACAGAGCAAGACTCCATCTCAAAAAAAAAAAAAAATCTTTCTTTTTTAAAAAAATTTCCCAGCTATATCCGCTAAAAAGATTTAGAAACAATAACTCAGTATCAATGAACATCTCTAGTGGCAAAATTGTCATCTCCAAATACCATTTTCCACTAAAATGAACCAAGACTTCTTGGAGACTTGTACACTCAGCTCTAGGAGAGAAAATATATAATATAAGCCTAGATATGTTTTTATTCCTGAAAGCAAGAATGTTAACAAAGACAACTATGGTTATATTAAAAGACAACAGGAGCCAACGTAAAGAGACTCCCACTGGCCAAAGATGAGACATTTTCAGAAAATTATCTTTCCATAGTCAGAAAATATGAAAAACTTATTTGAAGAGTGTAGATCCTAAAATAAGCTCGCATTTTTTTGTTTCTTTATTATTTAAGCAGCTAGAAAATAAGAGTCAGAGGTAAGAATTCACTGTGGATTTTCATCAAGCCTCCCTACACTGTGGCTTAAGAGTAAACTCTTTTCTCTCATGGCCTTTTTATAGCTCAGATGTCACTTACTTTCTACCAGACCCTTGACATCTACATAAATTGTGAAGATTGCAAAAGGAAGGTTTACGTTCTCAAGTCGTCTCTAGCTCCACAGTCTTTCACCCATACTGACTATTCCATATCACAGATGCCTAAAGGCTATAATCAACTTCTTTAATTTCTATCAAATTAACAAAGCCACTTCCACTTGTTTAGATTGTTTAGATTGGTGCAGGGGGGTGGAGACAGGTGACAATGTTGAAGGAAAAAAGTTTATATCATGGCCACCTAAACAACTTCCAACTTGTCTTTTGGTCACCGCACCACTGCAGTAAATACATAGCAATTCCACCCATTTTTGTCTTCTGTCCTTTGCTTTGCTTTTTTCCAACTGAGTCTGTAGGTTAAAACAAACCACAATTCCCTCCAGGTCTCAGGCAGTATAATTTATCATCTTATTTTGTAGTCCAGGCTCATGTTCATCCCAATGCAACCAGGTTCCACTGTCTACTCCAAGCAGCTCATGTAGTTTCCCAAAGACAGTTCTCTCCTTAATAGGAATTCTGATTCCAACTGTTAACATACTACAATGTTCAAGCCCTTACACCTGGAGAACTACAAAATAAAGCCCACAGACAACTGCCAGTATTTTCAATAGTATATAGTCATTTCATCTCATCCTTCTTAAACTCTGTGAGGTATCACCAAGGACCTAGGTGAGTATCTCACCAGCAAAGAAAGGAAGGCCATGGGGGAATGTCAGCAGGTGGAGTGATTATTATAGCAACCTGTCCTAGTAAGCATGTTGAGTTTCAATGTGCCATCACATTCCAGTGTATGATGAGGCTCATTTGTTTTAGCACTTGATTGTATATTCTTCAAAGGCTCAAATTTTGAGCATGTCATTTAAAATCCAGCAAATTTTGGCAGGTAAAATGTTATACATCATATCACACTTACCTTATTCTCCTAACTTGTTACTCAAATGGAAATAAGCCATAAAGGAAAGCAATTTTATATGAATTAAGTCATCCACACAGGAGATGACCTGAGAAGATAATTCAGCTATGTTTCCCTTTTTATTTAAATAGCAGAGAAATAAGTTATATATGCAGAACTAGATTCCTTTAGGTCGTGTGATCGCCCATTGCTAAATTACATGCATTTATTCTATTATTCATATGACTTTATCATCACACCACATAGATTTTGTGTCTGTGCTTTTGCTTATGCATAGAAAACCCACAAATCTATAATCAGAACATTTTTACAGATCCAGCTCAAGGTAAATTTTCTCCAAAAACTTTCTTTTTCTGTTCTTATCTCAGCCTCAACATATAAAGAGGAATCTCTCTTATCCAAAACATCAAAATCCATATTTGATAGGTAACCTGAAAAAGTAGGCTAAGCAGAGGTTATATTTTTCTGTATTAGCTTCTCATCTGCAATCTGAGGGTGAATAATAGTATTACTTTGTAGGTTTTATATGATTAAACAAATTACTACATCTAAAGTACTTAAAATGGTGCCTGGCATTAAGGTAAAGCCCTACGAAACTTTGAATATTATATTTTATATATTATATATTTCATACAAATACATTATTCTAAATAAAGTAGCAAGTCCTCAGGGTGGGGAACAAGACCATGTTTTCTATTTTGTACTCACCTTGGTAACGAAGTACAATGCTCCTCCATATTCCCTCTTTGGTAATATTTAGTAAGTGAATGATATTTAACAAAAAATATTAAATCTTGTATTATCTCATTTTCAGTTAATTTTTTATATCCATGTTCATACTAAACTCTTACAGTCTTAGACTTGCCTAATTACAAGAAAATTAAATTCTTCGTGTTGAATTTCTATAGTAATGAGGAAAAATTAACCCATAGAGTTTCTAAGCTATAAAATTGACAGTCAGAACTAAACAATGTATCTGCAATTTAAGAATTCAAATCAGTTTCATTCTAAATGCACAGAAGTAAAATAATTAACTATATTAGTAAGAACACACTCTAATATTCATCTCTAGATTTACTATCATGATGAGCTGTTACATTTCCAAAGTGTTTAATATTTTATTCTCTGCTATCATCTGTTTATGTTTGGAGACAGAAGAACCCACAAATTTTTCCTTGTACTGACAATTAAGGATATGTAACATTTTTTGAACGGTCTTGAAATAAGAAAACAGTGCTCTGTATAGATTCCTCAGTATAATTTAAGTAGTCTTAGCTATTGTATGCCGGGTGCATGTTTCCCAGCTCTTTGCCTGCTAGTCTATTTAATTAAATCCGCCTTATGTCCTGAACTATCATCAAATTTACTTGCCATGTCCCTAGATGCTTATAGAAAAAAAAAAAAAAAAAAAAAAGCTATTTTATCACCTACTCTTACCTCCAATGCAGTCTAGCTAAAAGTGGCTTTTTTTTTTTCAACTTTTATTTTAGGTTCAGGATGTACATGTGCAGGTTTGTTACATAAGTGTGTGTTGCTGAGGTTTGGTGTACAAATAATTCCATCACCCAGATAGTGAGCATAGTACCCAATAAGTAGTTTTTCACCCCACATTCCCTCCCACCTTTCTACATCAAGTAGTCCACAGTGCCTATCGTTCCCATTTGTTTGTGTCCATATATACTCACTGTTTAGCTCCTACTTATAAATGAGAATATGCAGTATTTAGTTTTCTGTTCCTATGTTAGTTTGCATAAGATAATGGCCTCCAGCTGCATTCATGTTTCTACAAAGGACATGATTTCATTTTTTTCAATGGCTGTGTAGTATTCCATGGTGAATAGGTACCACATTCTCTTTATCCAGAACCCTGTTGATGGGTATATAGGTTGATTCCATGTCTTTGCTATTGTGAATAGTGCTGCGGTTAACATACAAATGCATATGTCTTTTTCACAGAATGATTTATATTCCTTTGGGTGTATAGCCAGTAATGGGATTGCTGGGTTGAATGGTAGTTCTGTTTTAAATTTTTAAGAAATATCCACACTGCTTTTCACAGGGGCTGAAGTAATTTACATTCCCACTAGCAATGTTTAAGTGTGCCCTTTTCATTGCAACCTCACCAATGCAATGGCTGTCATTTTTTTTTTTTACTTTTTTATAGTAGCCATTCTGATTGGTGTGAGTTGGTATCTCATTGTGGTTTTGGTTTGCATTTCTCTAACGATTAGTGATGTTGAGCATTACTTAATCTATTTGTTAGTTGCATGTATGTCTTCTTTTGAGAAGTGTCTGTTCATGTCATTTGTCTGTTTTTTTAATGGGGTTGTCTGTTTTCTGCTTGTTGAATTGTTTAAGTTCCTTATATATTCTAGACTTTAGACTTTTGTTATTGTGTAGTGTGTGAATATGTTCTCCCATTCGGTAAGTTGTCTATTTACTCTTTTGATAGTTTCTTTTGCTGTGCAGAAGCTCTTTGGTTTAATTAGGTCCCACTTGTCAATTTTTGTTTTTATGGAAATTGCTTCTGGGGACTTAGTCGTAAATTTTTTACCAAGCCTGATGTCTAGAATGGTATTTCCTAGGTTTTCTTCTACGGTTTTTATAGGTTTAGGTCTTACATTTAAGTCTTTAGTCCATCTTGAGTTAATTTTCATAACATATGTAGTGAAGGGAAGGGGTCTAGTTTCAATCTTCTGCATATGGCTAGCCAGTTATTCCAGCACCATTTATTGAATAGGAAGCCCTTTCCCCATTGCTTATCATTGACTTTGTTGAAGATCAGGTACTTTTAGGTTTATGACTTTACTTCTAGGTTTTCTGTTCTGTCCATTGTTCTGTGTGTCTGTTTCTGTACCAGTGCTATGCTATTTTGGTTACTGTAGGCTTGTAGTATAGTTTGAAGTTAGGCAGAGTGATGCCTCTGGCCTTGTGCTTTTTGCTTAGGATTGTTTCAGCTATTTAGCCTCTTTTTTGTTTCCATATGAATTTTAGAATAATTTTTTTAATTCTGTGAAAAATTATGTTGGTAGTTTGATAGGAATAACACTGAATCTGTAAATTGCTTTGGTCAGTATATCCATTTTAACAATATTGATTCTTCCTTTTTATGAGCATGAAATCTTTTTTCGTTTGTTTGTGTTATCTCTGATTTCCTTCATCAGTGTTTGGTAATTATCATTATAAAGATCTTTCACCTCCTTGGTTCCATGTTCCTAGGTACTTCATTCTTTTTGTTGCTATTGTAGATGGGATTTCATTCTTGCTTTTGTTCTCAGCTTGGACATAATTGGTGTATAGGCATGCTACTGATTTTTGTACAGCGATTTTGTATTCTGAAATTTTACTGAAGTTATTTATAAGTTCTAGGAGCCTTTTGGCAGAGTCCATGGGATTTTCTCAGTATAGAATAATATCATCTGCAAGGAGACATGACTTGAATTCCTCTCTTTCTGTTTGGATATCTTTTCTTTCTTTCTCTTGCGTGATTGCTCTGGCTAGCACTTCCATTACTGTGTTGAATAGCAGTGGTGAGAGTGGGCACCCTTGTCTTGTTGCAGTTCTCAAGGGGAATGGTTCGATCTTTTGCCTGTTCAGGATGATGTTTGGCTATGGATTTGTCATAGACTGCTCTTATTATTTTGAAGTATGGTCCTTCAATGTCTAGTTTGTTGACGGTTTTTAACACAAAAGAAAGTTGAATTTTATCAAAGTCTTTTCTGCATCTATTGAGAACATGATATGGTTTTTGCTTTTAATTCTATTTATGTGGTGAATCACATTTATCAATTTGTGTATGTTGAACCAGTCTTGCATCCCAACAATAAAACCTATAAAAGTAGATTCTTTATGTTTTCCCTTTACTATATTGCTATCCGGTTGTCCCTATTTCACTAACAACACCATACTCTTTCATGGTCCCAACACTTCCACAGGATTGAGAGACATAAAATGGTAACTAAAGGGTGGACTTCCTCACTTATTAGCAGACTTAACCTCTCTGTTCCTCAGATTCCTCCTCTTCAAAATGAGGATGATGATAGTACCCTTCTTATAAGGTAACAGAGAAACTAAAAAGGTTAGAAGAGTGCCTGACACATGGTAAGCATCAAATAATGTTTGTCATTACTATAATTTTTCTTCTCATACCAACACACTTACCAAAGCCTTGAAAATGCCTCTCACATCTACACTTCAACCTCTGCATCCCCACCGCAATTTTCCTATTCAGGACTTTTGCCTCCATCTGCTTTCTTATGCCAGCCATGACCTATTATATTTATTCATTTATGTGTTTATTCCTTGAATAGTCAGTTAAAACTTACAATAAACCAAGAATTGTTTGGGGCCTTGAGACAATAATAAAAAAACAAAACAGAGCCTATCTCTAGAATTAATGGTCTAGAGTGCTGGGGTCAGAAAACTATGGCATATGGGCCAAATCTGGCCTACCACATATTTGTGTAACTAAAATTTATTGGGATACAGCCACACCCATTTGTGTGTTTTCTGTGGCTGCTTTCAACAATGGCAGAGTTTAGTTATTGCAAAACTAAATGGTCTATATGGCCCACAAAGCAAAACTGTAAACTGCCTTGCCCTTTACAAAAAAAAGTTTGCCAGCCCCTTTTCTAGTAGCAAAAACATGCTAAGATCTCACTAAGATTAAAATTACATCACCAGAGAGCTTATTGTTAAACTAGGCAATCATCCTACACATAACAGATCAATATTCTTAAAGTGTGCCTCATCATTCATGTCATTTTCTATACACCTGTCACTTAAAAGTTGAACTGAAGCCAGGCACAGAAAGGCAAACATCACATATTCTCACTTATTTGTGGGTTCTAAAAATCAAAACAGTTGAACTCATGGAGATAGAGAGTAGAAGGATGGTCACTAGAGGCTGAGAAGGGTGGTGGGTAAAAGGGAGGTAGGGACGGTTAATGGGTACAAAAAAGTAGTGAGAATTAATGAGCAAGGACTAGTATTGCATAGCACAACAGGGTGACTATAGTCAATAATAATTTAATTGTACATTTTAAAATAACTAAGAGAGTATAATTGGATTGTTTGTAACACAAAGGATAAATGCTTGAGGGGATGGATACCCTATTTTCCATGATGTGATTGTCACACATTGCATGCCTATACCAAAACATGTCATGTACCCCATAAATATGTACACCTACTCTGTACCCACAAAAATTAATAGTTTTTTTTTTTAAGTTGAACTGTCTCAGCCTGTTGTTCAAAGTTCTTTGACACCTCCTCTCAGTGCATGCATTTATGCGGGCAAATTTCACTTTGGCGGCCTTTCCTAAGCCTTGCCTTAGCCTTCCCTAAGTAATCCACTAAAATTACTTAGATGTCCATCCACAGGATACCATAATACCCATTTTAGAACTTGTCCCATCTTATTAAAATTATCTCCTTACTAATCTGATTTCTCCAAAATACAGAAGTCCATGAGGTCAAAAATGGACCTTCCTGTGTTGTAGAATCTCATTACCAAGCACAGTACTATCCTCAATCCTAAGATAAGCACAGACAGCTAGCCCATAAAAAATAATAAATATTCTTTAAATAGATACCAACCTGTCTTTGTTTTGTTTTTACATTGCCCACTATATAGACACCTCACCTCACACACACACTTCTACAAAATCGACTTTTCCTCAGGGCAGAGTAGTATATGTGGTTAAGGGAAGAAATATTAATGAATTAACATCAAGGGTTAAAAAAATATCACCCAAAGTAGAGAATAACTAATGAAGGCTTGAAATTTTTTATTATCTATACTTCACAGGGTGCTATAGAAACCAAGGAAGAAAAAGAAAAATTTGACCTTGCACAAAATCATTCTCATTAGAATTATATAATAACCAATTATATATTAAACATATAGCTAATTGTTTCAGACCTAAAAATTCTGAGACAAACTATATGATGCTCTGATTTGTTATTTTTTTCAAACAAGATTTTAACATCTATATTATGCTTAATGTGATTTATCTACTTTAATATCCAAGCAAGTATTTTATTCCCATAACACTATGTTATATATCTTAAATATATACAATAAAGTGTAAGTGAATTAAATAAAATAAATATTTTACCATTGTGAGTTCTATCTATAAGGCAGTGAGAACAATTTTGTTTGTAAGCTTTTTTCAAGTAGATAAAAATTAACCACTAGATGGCGCAATCGTCTCTTTTAAAAGTAATGACAGCATCGTGTTTAAAAATTATTTAATAAGAATTTTTACTACAGTTTTACTTCTTTTGCGAAATTACTCATTCTCTTTTTTGTATAAGAAGTCTTTATACATTCTATACTCTTTTTGATCTTCAAAAATAATCTTCAAAAAAATGTAATTTTGTAGCAGATTAATTCTGTATTTTGTTTGTCTCCATTTTGGAGAACCCTACACAATTTTCCGAACTTTTTTTGCACAACTATTAATTTAGATGCAACAAGCATATAAAAGTATATGACATAACTAAAAGGTCTGGGAAGGTGTGATCAACTGCTGTCCTTTTCCAGTTTAACAGTTTCTGACCCCTATATCTCACACCCAATTCTAGAATGTGCTCTTTAGGCTGGCACGGTGGTTTATTGCTCTCTGACTGTAACGGGAATTTTAAGCTAACCCTTTCTCTCATGTACTCTTTAGTGCAGTGTTTTCAGAAGAAGAAGAAAGGAAGGGGTATGGTGGGGAGAGAAAGGGAAGGAAGAAAGGGAAAAAGGCAGGGAGGGAGGGAGGCAGGGAGGGCAAAATGAACACACGGTGCCCAGATAAATTTGAATTTCAGACAAACAACAATTTATCAACTATATGTGTGTGTGTGTGTGTGTGTATTTATATATATGTATCTATATATCAAGATATATAACAATAAAATCTCAAATATTATTTATTTAAAGTTCAAATATTGTATGGGACATGTATTAGTCCGTTCTCATGCTGCTAATAAAGACATACTTGAAAATGGGTAATTTATAAAGGAAAGAGGTTTAATCGACTCACAGTTCAGCATGGCTGGGGAGGCCTCAGAAAACTTACATCATGGTGGAAGGGGAAGCAAACATGTCCTTCTTCATGTGGTGGCAGGAAGGAGAAGAATGAGTGCCCAGTGAAGAAGGAAGCCCCTTATAAAACCATCGGATCTCATGAGTACTAACTCATTATCATGAGAAGAGGATGGGGGAAACCTCCCCCATGATTCAATTTTCTCCACCTGGTCCCTCCCATAACACATGGGGATTATGGGAACTACAATTCAAGATGAGATTTGGGTGTGGACACAGCCAAACCGTATCAGGACATACTTCTACTAAGAAAAGTTATTCATTGTTTAACTCATGTTTAAATTTAACTAGATGCTCTACGTTTTATCTGACAACTCTGCCTTTGATGGGTCTATCGGAAAGTTTTCTTCTGGGCTCCTCCCAATATCACTCTCTACACCCAGACAAGGTCTCTCTTTCAGCTGAGTATTCCCTATTACCCCTCAGCTTCTGCTCTAGCCAGAAACCTCTTACTGCCCAGGTATCTTAGTGAGAAGGACACCTCTTGGTCAAGATTCATTTTTATATATCCTCAAGGTGTTGTTCCTGACTATGAACATCCCTTTCCTGGGATTCACTCACATTTGACTTGTCTTCAGCATGTTTGCAGCTCTTTCTGCAACCCCAGGAGCTGAGCCTCTGAGTTTGCCAATGCCAGGGAACACATACCAAGCTCTCCAAGTGTTCCTGCTAAATCTCTTTTCACTAGGCTTGAAGTTAGGAGACAGCAACACCATGCACAGCTTTTTCTCTTGGTGGTGGTGTGGGAGTTGGGAGAGAGACTTACAATGCAATTTTGTCCAAAGAAACGATTCTCAAAAAATTATCTTTCTATTTATACACTCTGAATCTTTTAAAGTCTTTGATGTGGAGTCCAGTAATCCTATAACCAGTTATTAACTCTCTCCTTTGACAATTTAGGTCTTAGAGTTTGAATCACAATTCATTTTGATATCTTGGAATTTCAGTTAAAATTGACAAGTTAGCATCAAGGCAATACATAGATGTATCCATCTCTACACAAATGCTCAAACGATGTGACTTTCTCTCAACCCACAGCTGCAACTGTACCACTAGGTGGAAAGGAGCATTCTGCACAGAGACAGTTTCCGTCTGTGATCCTGAACATGACCCTCCACACCACTGTAGCAGAGGAGCAACCTGCATTTCATTACCTCATGGATACACCTGTTTCTGTCCTCTAGGAACCACTGGAATCTACTGTGAACAAGGTGAGGCAGAATTTCAAGTCATTTTGCTGTTCACAAATATAACTAAAATTAGGAATTTCAAAGTCAGTTTTCTTTTTGAAAAGTAAAAAAGTACATATAATAAAATTCGAATCTACTCTCCTCTTTTTCGAGTATATTTGACATTATACTTCACAGATAGACTAGTACTTAAAATTCAGTAGTACAAAAAATATGGCTTTTAGTATTGCTTTATTAACTCTAAACTTCCTATTTGTGTGGATGTTCTAGATATTTTGTGCTAAATGCAGTTAAGTCAAGTGAGCTTAAGTTCATAACTCAGTTCCAGATCAAGACTTCATCTCTGTGAGCCTCTCTTATCTGTACTTTCCATCTCACTCAAAACTCTCAGCAATATCACAAGACCATCAGCTTCAGAGGGAAATCAGAGAGGAGAAATGGTCCCAAGTCCAGTAGTAACAGTCAGAAGCAACAATGTCCTAACTACTGGGACAATTTATGGTAGTGCCTCTAAAAGAGCTCAGCAATCTCTGGGCGCTCACAAGCTGGGCTATAACGGTACTTCTAGATGTGATCTATCTTCTCTTTAATCCCTGGCTAGGACTTCCAGAACAGCATTAGGGAATCCAGGAAACTCCCAGTTAGTGAAGCTGGAGAGATTAAGCCAGGAAAATAAAGGGACATAAGGACCTACCTGCCATATCCTAGCTTTCTGAGACTGGACTATCTACTATTTCTCTATCCTGCCTCACCCACCACCCAGAAGATGAAGCTTTAGCTCTCTCTTCCCTATTTTAGAAACAGAGGCTGGGATAAAAAGAGTACAGGAGTCAATCACCAATTGTGCTATATCCACCTTTGCATTATTTGGATGTTTTATTGCAACATCATATTCATATATGTGATAAGAAAAAAATTAATACTTCTAGATCACTTTATCAAATATATTAATGCAAACATGTTATTCTTATATTCTTTGATATTCTACTTGTGTTTAACTCTCCAAATGTTAAAATTGTTAATAAATGGAAGACATTTGAGGGTTAGAATAATAGTAGTTTACAGGAAAAAATGTTTAATCATGTCTTAAGAGTGTAACTATGAAATAATGAGATGAAGTTTTGTATCTGGCTTACACAAATCAGTCTCTCATAATGACACTAGGGATCAATCTAGATCTTTACGAAATTGTGTTTCTTAATTCCTAGAATATGCCACACTCTTTCCTGGAGTACAGATTTTGTGTTGTTTCCCTCTGCCTAAAATGCTTTCATCTGCCCCTCCATAACAGGTGCTAACACTTCACCTTGCTAATTTAGGGAAGCCTTTCCTGATTGTCTTTCATAGAACTGAGGGCAGTGCCATGTCTGTTGAGTGTCTAGCACCCAACATATAGTGCAGAGAAAAAAAAAAAGTCGGTTAAATATTTAAACTTAATAGCCATAATAAAAACTAATTGTGATGGTTTTCATAGGATAGTTCCTTAGTGAAAGGCAAAGTACTCAAAAATTAACCAAGATGAGTACCTTTATAACTCCCAGAGGAATAGCTTTTAGAAATGGAAAGAAAGAATACGACAAGTAACATAAGGGCTAGTGAATTTAACAATAGGGCAAGTCACAGTTTTGATGCTTAAAGGCTCAGATAGTGAAAGTTTGAAAGATAGATTAACCCAAAATTTGTGTGGATGTATGGATGTATATAAATGGATTATATAGACAGAGGGCAGATGAAGATAGATTAATGGATGTATAGATAGAAAGATAGATAGATAGATAGATAGATAGATAGATAGATAGATAGATAATAGATCAATATATACACACATACATACGTATTGGAATAGTCAGAGTAATGAAATTACTTTTGCAGAAAGTAAGTCTAGAAGATTTGATTAAAGGTGCCAGAAAAAGGGGGACACCCACATAGAATTCTAACACAAAATTAACCAAAGATATACCTTGATATTCTATAAAATAATAATTTGATTAGAATACTTTAGAATCCAGAGTACTCATTAAAATATTATACCAAGAATTCCGGTTCACACATTTTGCAAGATAGACAATATGTCCAGTTACTTTTCTCATATACTCAGTCTTGCTTATTTGCTGACTTCTTTTATGTTATAGCTGTCCTTCCTGTTATAACTTATGATTTACAACTATACATGTAACCTCTCCTAAATCATAAAATTGCCTCTCAGTTTGCTTTTTCCTCATAATATTGGTAAATTGCTTTTTTCATGACTAGTTTTAATACTACTAAATTCTAGCTATTGTGCGTCAATGACATATGCCAAGTCAGATTCCATAATGTGTAAGTTTTTGACTTTTAACCCAGCAAATATTGAAAATGTTTCCTTTTTTGTTTTCACATTTTTTCCATTCATAGTATAATTTTCTTTTCACTCACTTCTCATTCCATAAGGTAAAAAAACCCACACATGCGGACATTTTGCATGAAACAGACAAATGTTCAAACTACTTAAACATTTTTCTCATGCCAACAATTCTTTAGGGTCCAACCAGTCCCTGATTTCCAGTGAAACTGATTCTTGCTAATGGAGAAGTTCAATTCTTCAAGCCCTTCCAACACATGGGATGGTTTCCAGCCAAGTCCTTGGTTTTCCTAATAATAGAGAAATTGGTCCAACACACAGTAGATGGCAGTTTCAGGAATTATTACTGTGTTTTCCTGTTTTCAAATACTCATTTTTCAGGTGAAGGTGGCCATGTGGAACACAGCAAGCAATGCACATGCTTTCTTCATAGGAAAAAAATAAGCTTTAGTCTTTATTTCGCTACTTTCAATCCCATCGTGATCATTAATAGAGATATAGTTATATGTGAATTAGATTCTCTATCTCTATGAACTTGTAATAGTCATAAAAAGTAAAAGATAAGTAGGCACAAGCTATGATTCCTAGGAACACACATTTTACTTGTTTAGTCTTCTATGCTCTTCAATACAACCTGCTAAATTATAAGTGAAACTCGGAGAGAAAGTGAAGTATACATAATAATTCTGAAGTTTATATAAACATCAGGCTTTTTGAGCATTTAAATGAATAGATGTGGCAACTAAGCCTCAGTAGAAAGAAACAGACACAACTTCTATTTCTAACCTTAGACATTGGGCAAGTAACTTAACTCCCCTGAACATCAGGTTTCTCATGTGTGAAAAGGAGATATTTAAGAATCTCTGTTCGTGGGGAAGTTTTGGCCAAAGTCTGGGGAGATTTCATTCTACTTTTGTCAAGTCCGAAATCATTATTAGTTTTTACAAAGCAGTGAGTGAAAAGTTAAGAATTTTAAGAGACATATCTATGAGGTTATTTTTTCAATAAAGTTCTTTTTTCATTTCCATTCAAGATAGCATTAATAAGCACAAAAATTACATACATTGAATTTTTAGCTCCTGATAACTGAAGTTTCCTCCCTCAAAATGTTTTATGTACTGAGTCATAAATACCCTGCCCCCATTCTAGGAAGGCAGACAAAAACAGTGTTTACAAACAATTTCTACAAATAGGACTTAGTTGCTACTTCCCCTTAGGCAGGTCTGCCCACCTTCTTGTAAACTGAGATGATTGACAATGATGAGATCCAGCCACAAACTTTGCTTTCTAATTTGGGGCAATAAGAGGAAGGCTCCCTTAGTTTTTAATCAAAATATTACTGGTGACAAGCAAGTAGAAATTATCATAACCATAGGGGAAGATACAAAGATCAGAAAATAGGTCATCATTTCATTTCCTCCACTTGATAAAATCTATAAACTTTACATTAAGAAAAAATAGGAAAGCAAGCCTTTCAGTGTCATGTTCTTACAGCACAGCAGCCAAGGAATATCACAAGGCAAATGGTAAAGAAAGCCCTATAGTCTGAGAGTTAGAATTGTCAAAGACTAATCTAGCAAACCTCCAAAAAGCGTATGATAAGGAATCAATAAAATAAGGAGGCCTCCACAGTGTCTAGCATATAACTAGCACTCCATTAGTATTAGTCGCCTCCTACAGAGTAAGAAAAAAAGTGTCAGATTACACTTGGGTAAAATGCAGGCCATGCTCACATAGATATTTTTATCATTTTCATTTAATAATATGGATTAGTTTTATAGATTCTTAAGTTTAAATATTTTAAACCTCCTATTTTAAGAAGATAATGTTTTCTATATAAAAGATGTAAAGATTTTCAAATTATTATGATAAATGTAGTAGACATTAAGTTTCCAAAACGACCAAATAAAATGTTTAAAATAACAATGACAATACTCAGTCAGGTGCAGTAGCTCATGCCTGTTATCCTAGCACTTCGGGAGGCCGAGGGAGGAGGACTGCTTGAGGCTAGGAGTTCTAGACCAGCCTGGGCAACATAGCAAAACCCTCATCTCTACAAAAAAAAAAAAAAAAAAATAGAATAATTAGCCAGTTGTGGTGGTGCCTGCCTGTCGTCCTAGCTACTCAGGAGGCTGAAGCAGGAGGATTGCTTGGGTTCACAATTCAAGGTCACAGTTGTCTGGACGAACGGAGGCAAGATGGTGCACTTCCGGGTTCTTCATCCCCCCTCCCAACTTTTCCCGCGCGTGCGAAAATGCAGCCGGTGACCCGGGAAGGTGCAGACCAACTGGGCATGCACCAGGTGACGTCAATCCAAAGAGACCAAGATTTACCTGGTCGCACCTGCGGAACGCCCCCGACACGCCCGTGCCCCGCCTATTGCCCTCCCACGCCCTAGAAAAGCTGTTCTTGGCCCAGGTCCCACGCGGTCTTCCTCCAGCCCCACTGAAGTTGGGATGCAGGAACCCCGCCCGAGAGCCCCACGAGGGGGGACTCTGTCGGCCTTCTTTGCCGGAGGCCGACAGACTTCTTCCCCACACCTTAGGTTACCAAAATAAACTTGCAGTTTTGCTCCTGACCTTTGCCTACTTGCTGGTTCTTTTGTGCTCGCTCGGCTGGTCTTAGAAAAACAAATCAACAGTGAGCTGTGATCATGCCACTGCACTCCAGCTTGGATGACAGAATGAGACCCTGTATCTAAATATAAAGCAAATGAACAAAAAAACTCATTCTCAATCGAGTAATAGCATATTTTTAAATTTTAAATATTATTTGTGGAGAACCCACTCAGGCAATATGAAGAGATCCAAAGCAGTATAAAATAGTGTCCTTCGGAATCCTCCCTTATCAGGGGAACCCACCCCCAACTCAACGTAGGTTCTTTCTATTTTCCCTAAGTGTCAGCTGGTCTGAGAAATAAAGAGAAAGAGTATGAAGAGAGGAATTTTACAGCTGGGCTGCTAGGGGTGACATCACAAATTGGTAGGTCCGTGAAGCCCACCTAAGCTGCAAAAGCAGCAAGTTTTTATTAAGGATTTCAAATGGGTAGGAGGTGTATGGACAGGGAGTAGGTCAAAAAGATCACATGCTTCTGAGGCCAATAAAGATCACAAGGCAAAGGGCAAAGCAAGACCAAAAGGCAAGGGGCAAAGTCAAAAACTCCCGATAAGGGTCTATATTCAGCTGTGCATGTATTGTCTTGATAAATATCTTCAACAACAGAAAACAGGGTTCGAGAGCAGAGAACCCATCTGACCTCAAATTTACCAGGGTGGGGTTTCTTCCCCACCCAATAAGCCTGAGGGTACTGCAGAAGACCAGGGCGTATTTCAGTCCTTATCTCAACCGCATAAGACAGACACTCCCAGAGCGGCCATTTATAGACCTCATGCATTCCTTTCCCAAGGTCTTAATTATTTTTTATTTTTATTTTTTTCTATTATACTTTAAGTTCTAGGGTATATGTGCACAATGTGCAGATTTGTTACATATGTATACATGTGCCATTTTGGTGTGCTGCACCCATCAATTC
>NW_012115611.1:3592683-3592937 GCF_000951035.1 Colobus angolensis palliatus | reverse complement strand
ACATTTGCTGAGGAGTGCTTTACTTCCAACTATGTGGTCAATTTTGGAACAAGTGTGATGTGGTGCTGAGAAGAATGTATATTCTGTTGATTTGGGGTGGAGAGTTCTATAGATGTCTATGAGGTCTGCTTGGTGCAGAGTTGAGTTCAATTCATGGATTTCCTTGTTAACTCTCTGTCTTGTTGATCTGTCTAATGTTGACAGTGGAGTGTTGAAGTCTCCCATTATTATTGTATGGGAGTCTAAGTCTCTTT
>NW_012115611.1:3588458-3590477 GCF_000951035.1 Colobus angolensis palliatus | reverse complement strand
TGTCCAGCACTGATTGTCTGGCACTCCCCAGTGAGATGAACCCAGTACCTCAGTTGAAAATGCAGAAATCACCCATTCTGTGTCGCTCATGCTGGGAGCTGGAGGCTGGAGCTGCCCCTATTTGGCCATCTTGCTCCAGGAATGGTCTTAATTATTAATATTCCCTGCTAGGAAAAGAATTCAGTGATATCTTCCCTACTTGCACATCCGTTTATAGACTCTCTGCAAGAAGAAAAATATGGCTCTATTCTGCCTGACACTGCACACAGTCAGACCTTATGGCTGTCTTCCCTTGTTCCCTAAAATCACTGTTATTCTGTTCTTTTTCAAGGTGCACTGATTTCATATTGTTCAAACACACATGTTTTATGATTAATTTGTACAGTTTAACACAATAGTGGTCCTGAGGTGACGAACATTCTCAGCTTGTTAAGATAACAGGATTAAGAGATTAAAGATAGGCATAAGAAATTATAAAAGTATTAATTTTGGGAACTGATAAATGTCCATGAAATCTTCACACTTTATGATAGAGATTGCAGTAAAGACAGGCATAAGAAATTATAAAAGTATTAATTTTGAGAACTGATGTATGTCCATATTAAAATGAAACCTTCACAATTTATGTTCCTCTGCTGCGACTTCCTGCAACATTCCCTAACTCATTTTATGAGGCCAGCATCATCCCAATACTAAAGCCTGGCAGAGACACACACAAAAAAAGAGAATTTTAGGCCATTATCCCTGATGAACATTGATAACAAAAATCCTCAATAAAATACTGGCAAACTGAATCCAGCAGCATATCAAAAAGCTTATCCACCATGATCAAGTCAGTTTCATCCCTGGAATGCAAGGCTGGTTCAACATATGCAAATCAATAAATGTAATCCATCATATAAACAGAACCAACAACCAAAACCATGCAATTACCTTAAAAGATGCAGAAAATGCCTTTGACAAAATTCAACAGTCTTTCATGCTAAAGACTCTTAATAAACTAGGTATTGATGGAACATATCTCAATATAATAAGAGCTATTTATGACAAACCCACAGTCAATATCATACTGAATGGGCAAAACTGCAAGCATTCCCTTTGAAAACTGGCACAAGATAAGATGCCCTCTCTCACCACTCCTATTAAAAACAATATTGGAAGTTCTGGCCAGGGCAATTAGGCAAGAGAAAGAAATAAAGGTATTCAATTAGGAAAAGAGGAAATCAAGTTGTCTCCATTTGCAGATGACATGATTATATATTTAGAAAACCCCATCATCTCAGCTCAAAATCTCCTTAAGCTGATAAGCAACTTCAGCAAAGTCTCAGGATACAAAATCAATGTGCAAAACTCACAAGCATTCCTATACACCAATAACAGACAAACAGAGAGCCAAATCATGAGTGAATTCCCATTCGCAGTTGCTTCAAAGAGAACAAAATACCTAGGAATCCAATTTACAAGGGATGTGAAGGACCTCTTCAAGGAGAACTACAGACCACTGATCAAGGAAATAAGAGAGGACGCAATCAGATGGAAGAAGAGTCCATGTTCATGGATAGGAAGAATCAATATCGTGAAAATGGCCATACTGCCCAAGGTAATTCATAGACTCAATGCTATCCCCATCAAGCTACCAAATACTTTCTTCATGGAATTGGAAAAAACTACTTTAAATTTCATATGGAACCAAAAAAGAGCCTGTATAGCCAAGACAATCCTAAGCAAAAAGAACAAAGCTGGAGGCATCACACTACCTGACTTCAAACTAGACCACAAGGCTACAGTAACCAAAACAGCATGGTACTGGTACCAAAACAGAGAGATAGAGCAATGGAACAGAACAGAGGCCTCAGAAATAACACCACACATCTACAACCATCTGATTTTTGACAAACCTGACAAAAACAAGCAATGGGAAAAGGATTCCCTATTTAATAAATGGTGCTGAGAAAACTGGCTAGCCATATGTAGAAAGCTGAAAGTGGACCCCTTCATTACATCTATACAAAAATTATT
>NW_012115611.1:3579370-3587538 GCF_000951035.1 Colobus angolensis palliatus | reverse complement strand
AGTTCATGTCCTTTGCAGGGACATGGATGAAGCTGGAAACCATCATTCTCAGCAAAATATCACAAGGACAGAAAACCAAACACCACATGTTCTCACTCACAAGTGGGAGTTGAACAATGAGAACACATGGACACAGGTTGAGGAACATCACACACTGGAGCCTGTTGGAGGGAGGGGAGCTGGGGAGGGATAGCCTTAGAAGAAATACCTAATGTAAATGACAAGTTGATGGGTACAGCAAACCAATATGGCACATGTATACCTATGTAACAAACCTGCATGTTGTGCACATGTACCCTAGAACTTAAAGTATAATAAAAATAAATAAATAAAATAGTGTCCCTCCATTCAAAGAGCTAAGTATTTAGGTTGAGTCCAGGCAAAAGTCTGTACAAATTAAATACAAGTATATAATTTAGATGAAAGTTCAGGGGAAAAGAGTAAGAAATATCCTAGTATACTGAATGCTTTAATTGCCAGATCAACAACAAGATAAATGCATTATTTCTTGCTAGTTGGACCTAAATAGGTATTAGAAAGGGATAGAATTAAATTAGGTTTCAAAGGATGGGTAAGACTTGAGTAGATTCATGAGAGATGGACATAGCTTTCCTAAGGTGAGAACCACTTCAGAAAAGCATGAAGAGGAATGGAAGGGTGGACTTGCATATATAAGTAAACCCCTTCATCTGAAAAAAACATTTATAGCAGATAAGGTCTGAATTATTAAAATACCAATGAAAACAAAAGAAGATGATATGGTTTAGCTCTCTGTCTCCACTCAAATCTCATCTCAAACTGTAACCCCCATGTATCAAGGGAGGGACTGTAATCCCAACATGTAGAGGGAGGGAGGGGATTGGATCATGGGGGGTAGTTTCCCCCATGCTATTCTCATAATAATGAGTGAGTTCTCATGAGATATGATGGTTTTATTAATATAAGTGTTTGGAAGTTCCTCCTTTGTGCTTCTCTCTCCTGCCACTATCTTCACCATGTGAAGAAGGTCCTTGCTTCCCATATAGCAGTGTGAAAATAGACTAATACAGAAGATTTAAAAATCTCCAGGACTTGCTTACTGAGCTAAAAGGTATGCCCTCCAAATAGATGGACCTCAGCATTTCTGAATTTGATGATGATTCTTCAAAGTTTAAAAACCTAGATGACACATGCATATGATCCATGGAATCTGCCAAAACCTTCTGTAAATAAGCCTTTGAGATTCCTAAAACATCCGTAAATCTTCCTATACAATCTACCTGACTTAATGTTACTAGGACACTTTCAAATAGCATAAGAATAGCATAAAAGACAGCTCACTGTAAAACATATATATATACACACACATACACACACACTTTTTTTTAAGTAGCCAAGATATGACAGAAAAAGAAAATATGCCCTCTTATCAAGAAAAGGAAAGAAAAAAGAGAAAATAAAATGGAAAAATTAAGGGACAGGAAGGAAAAATCAAAAAAGACCAAACAAGGCTAGTCTAAAACATGACAAACAACTGCACATAAAACTAGCTTTGGGTTTCTGGGAAGTCTAAGCAAAATATAACATACAACAGGTTGCTACTCAATAAAAGAAAACATTCCAGTCATCACACCAAGAACAGAACACTATGTCCTGGTACTGAACTCTAATAAAAATGTATTAAGCAAACTTCAATTTAAAAAAAAGAAATTAAACAATGTATGTTATCTTGGGGGACAATTTTCTAGAAAATGAAGAGACTCTATATAGATGGCCATTTCATATATTGACACACCATAAAGGTTATATTATTATAGGCATAATATCATATATTATAATGCAAATATATTGTCATAAGCTAAATTAATATATGAACCTGCTAATTATCTGGCATGTTACTAGAATAATAATGAATTATCTAGGGGAACAATTATTTAACACTCATTAGATGGTTACTCTTGGATATCAATTGTGTCAGCCAGAAAATAGTCAAAAAATTAAAACTTAAAGTCCCTGTAGAAGTCCAGGTATCCTAGTTATTGATTTAAAGGATCACTATATGCTTTATTTTCCAGATTTATAGTTGACAAACTCGATGTTTTATTATGAAAATTTTAAAGTTTACCTTGGCATCTGTTCAACCCCCAAATTGCAATTCATAAAACATGAAATAGAACAGTTCATCCTAGAAGACTTTGGTAGCAGGAATCACCAGATGTCTTTGCCTATCACAAAACAATCGTGTGATTTTTGTAAAATGTTTAATTTTTAAGCAACACATCATCCTGATGGGTCTCCAAAGATCATTCAGAACAAAATAGCCACCCAAATAACTAAATGATTGTTAAATAGAGTTGTTCAGCATTATTCATCTGGGTTCTGAGGAAAGTGTGCCTAAAGGGATGATTTTATTTTTTCTATAATTGATACTTAACCATTTCTTCTGTTAGCAATTAGACAACATGTTTAATTGCTCATTCACACAACTCCCAGTGGACTCTGACAATAATCCATTCCTCCAGCAAAGAAAGGTGCTTAACTTTCATTTTTGCTACAGTAACTAGGTGTATACCTAGTTAATTTAAAATTTGTCAGACTGCTTTAATTGAAATGAAGAGATAAAGTCCTAAGACTTCAAATAGTTAAGGATGGAAGAAAAGTTCTTTTTAATCTGTTAGATTCTTATTGTGATAAGGCTTTAAAGAAGGACTTACAAGCCAACATAAAATCATATGCACTTACCCATAGACCAGAGGCAAATAATAGATTAATACATGCTACAAAAAGTTTTAAATTATTCTTACTTCTTTTTCTCTACTAACTGAACAGAAAATGGCTATGGTACAGTAGAAGAGCTGTGGCTAAAGTCAAAATGTTTTTTATTAAACAAAATGAAATTGAGAGCATTTTAATTAAGAATCCTGAAATTTGGTAAGAACAAAGCTAATTTTATCTGCAAAGATTATCCATTTAAACTCATAGGCTTATTGTATGTAGAGATAAAGACCTATCTGTTTATGACATAGACTAAACTTTGAGTCTATTTTAAAGACTAATGCTGTGGGAATTAATCTATTTTAGAAATAACTCTTGAGGTGTACCACCAAGAACAGGATGATTTGGTAGCAAATAACCATCAGTAGGGATTGTTCAACTTAAAGTGATTAAATAGATGTGCTGAAATAATCAAAATTAGTGCATCCAAGGTAAGAGTGGTGAAATTCACAAAGCATAGGGGAAACTGAATTCTGGTGTCAATACTGTCAGCACTCTGAGTCAGATGATACAGAAATTAGTCTTTTGGGCAGCATATAAAAACTGGGATAGATAGGCATTTTTCAAATGCCCAAACCCCAGCAAAAAATTACAAGGCATACAAAGAAATGGGAACATGGCTAAATCAAAGGGACAAAATAAAACTCCAGAAACCAATCCTAATGCAGATATATGAGCTGCTTAACAAGGATTTGAAATAACTGTCACAAGGATCTCAATATGTTAAAAAGATAACATAAGCAACTAAAGAAATCAGGAAAATTATGCATGAACAAAATAAGATTGTCAACAAAGATAAATAAACTATATAAAAAACAGAAATTCGATAGCAGAAAAATATAAAAACTGAACTGAACAATTCATTATAGGGGTTTAATAGCAGACTTGATCTGACATGAGAAGGAATTGGCAAACTTGAAATCAGGTCATTTAAAATTATTGAGAGAATTGGGCAAGGTGGCCAACCAGACACAGCCAGGTGGAATAGCTACCACCAAGGGACTAGGACAAGTGGCACACAGTCCTAGCAGATCTTCAGAGGGAAGGCACTGAGAGCAGACTGAGGGAAGACACAGAAGCTGAGCTGAAGAGGGAGGAAGTTGGGACCCCTGGAGGGGGCTACTATGCACCAGTACTTGTTCCTGACCCTCAGTGACTCTGGGGGAATGGGTGAGTTGAACTAGTAAGGAGCAACCCACTCTCACCACAGGCCTCTGGAATCTTGGCAACAGGCGATACCTCAACCACCACAGACATTTGAGTTGGCAGGGAAACCTGCTTAGAGAAGTGATAGGGAAGCATACTAGCTGATACAGAGCCCAGAGGGTTAGGAATGGGAGCATCTGTAGACAGATCATCAAGGCAGAAAATTCACAAAGATATTTATGAACTAAACTCAGTACTGGATCAAACGTATGTGACAGACATCTACAGAACTCTCCACCCAAAAACAACAAAATATACATTCTTCTCATTGCCACAAGGCACATACTCTAAAATTGACCACATAATCAGACATAAAATACTCCTCAGCAAATGCAAAAGAACTGAAATCATAACAACCACTCTGTCAGATCACAGTGCAATAAAGTTAGAAATCAAGACTAAGGAAATAGCTCAAAATCATTCAATTACATGGAATTTGAATATCCTGTTTCTGAATGACTCTGGGGTAAATAATGAAATTAACACAGAAATCAAGAAGTTCTTTAAAACTAATGAGAACAAAGATACAACATACCAGAATCTCTGGGACACAGCTAAGACAGTGTCAAGAGGATAATTTACAGCACTGAACACTCATATCAAAAAGTTAGAAAGATGGCAATTTAACAACCTAACATCACAATTAAAGAACTAGAGAACCAAGAGCAAATCAAGCCCAAAACTAGCAGAAGAAAGAAATAACCAAAATCAGAGCTGAACTGAAGGTGATTGAGACACAAAAAAACATTCAAAAGATCAACAAATCCAGGAGTTGTGTTTTTGAAAAAAAAATTAATAGATAGACTACTAGCTAGACCAATAAAGAAGAAGAGAGAAGATCCAAATAAACACAATTAGAAACAAAAGGGATATTATCACTGACTCCACAGAAATACAAATAATCAGAGAATATCGTAAACACTTCTATGCACACAAACTTGAAAATCTAGGAGAAATAGATAAATTCCTGGATACATACACCCTCCCAAGACTGAACCAGATAGAACCTGAATCCCTGAGAAGACCAATAATGACCTCCAAAATTAAATCAATAATAACTAGCTTACCAACTAAAAAAAGCCCAGGATCAGAAAGATTCACAGCCAAATTCTACCAGATGTACAAAGAAGAGCTGGTACCATTCCTACTAAAACTATTCCCAAAAATTGATGAGGAGGGACTCCTCCTTAACTCATTCTATGAGACCACCATTATTCTAATACCAAAACCTGGCAGAGACACAACAAAAAAGAAAATTTTAGGCCAATGTCCTTGATAAACACTGATGCAAATATCCTCAACATAGCACTGGCAAACCAAGTCCAGCAGTACACCAAAAAAATTTGTCCATCAAGATCCAGCAGGCTTTATCCCCAGGATGCAAAGTTGGTTCAAAAATAGCAAAGATATGGAACCAACCTAAGTGTCCATCAACAGATACTTTTGTACCAGTACCATGCTGTTTCAGTTACTGTAGTCTGGTAGTATAATCAACCTAAATGTCCAACCACAGATGACTTTTGTCAAGTACCATGCTGAGAGATTGTGTCACCACCAGGCATGCCTTACCAGGGCTCCTGAAGGAAGCACTAAATGTGGAAAAGAAAAACAGCTACCACTCACTGCAAAAACATACCAAATTAAGATCACTGACACTATAAAGAAACTGCATCAACTAACAGGCAAAATAACCAGATAGCATCATAATGACAGGATCAAATTCACAAATAACAATATTAACCTTAAATGTAAATGGGCTAAATGCCACAATTAAAAGACACAAACTGGCAAATTGGATAAACAGTCAAGACCCCTTGGTGTGCTGTGTTCAGGAGACCCATCTCACATGCAAAGACACACATAGGCTCAAAATAAAGGGATGGAGGAATATTTACCAAGCAAATGGAAAGTAAAAATAAGCAGAGGTTGCAATCCTTGTCTCTGATAAAACAGACTTGAAGCCAACAAAGATCAAAAAAGACCAAAAAGAAGGACATTACATAATGGTAAATGGACCAATCCAACAAGAAGAGCTAACTATCCTAAGTATTTATGCACCCAATACAGGACTACTCAGATTCATAAGGCAAGTTTCTTAGAGACCTACAAAGACACTCAGACTCCTACACAATAATAATGGCAAACTTTAACACCCCATTGTCAGTATTAGACAGATCAATGAGACAGAAAATAAACAAGGACATTCAGGACTTGAACTTACCTCTGGAGCAAGCAGACCTAATAGACATCTACAGAACTCTTCACCCCAAATCAACAGAATATACATTCTTCTCAGCACCACGTCACACTTATTCTAAAATCGACCACATAATTTGAAGTAAAACACTCCTCAGCAAATGCAAAAGAATGGAAATCATAACAAACAGTCTCTCAGGCCACAGTGCAATCAAATTAGAACCCAGGGTTCAGAAACTCACTCAAAACCACACAACTACATGGAAACTCAACAACCTGCTCCTGATTGACTACTCGGTAATTAATGAAATTAAGGCAGAAATAAATAAGTTCTTTGAAACCAATGAGAACAAAGACACAGTCTTTTTGTCTTTGTATACCAGAATCTTTAGGACACAGCTAAAGCAGTGTTTAGATGGAAATTTATAGTACTAAATGCCCACAGGAGAAAGTGGGAAAGATGTGAAATCGACACCCAAACATCACAATTAAAAGAACTAGAGAAGCAAGAGAAAACAAATTCAAAAGCTAGCAGAAGACAAGAAATAACTAAGATCAGAGCAGAACTGAAGGAGATAGAGACACAAAAAACCCTTCAACAAATCAACGAGTTCAGGAGCTGGCTTTTTAAAAAGATTAACAAAATAGATAAACTGCTAGCCAGCTAAGAATAAAAAATAGAAGAATCAAATAAACACAGTAAAAGAAATGATAAAGGAGATATCACCACTGATCCCACAGAAATACAAACTACCATCAGAGAATACTATAAGCACCTCTACACAAATAAACTAGAAAATCTAGAAGAAATGGATGAATTCCTGGACACATACACCCTCCCAAGACTAAACCAGGAAGAAGTTGAGTCCATGAATAGACCAATAATGAGTTCTAAAATTGAGGCAGCAATGAATAGCCTGCCAACCAAAAACAGCCTAGGACCGGACAGATTCACAGCCAAATTCTATCACAGGGACAAAGAGGAGCTGGTACCATTCCTTCTGAAACTATTCCAATCAATAGAAAAAGAGGGCCTCCTTCATAACTCATTTTATGAGGCCAGCATCATCCTGATACCAAAGCCTGGCAGAGACACAAACAAAAAAGAGAATTTTAGGCCAATATCTCTGATGAACATCAACGCAAAAATCCTCAATAAAATACTGGCAAACTGAATCCAGCAGAATATCAAAAAGCTTATCCAACATGATCAAGTCAGTTTCATCCCTTGAATGCAAGGCTGGTTCAACATATGCAAATCAATAAACATAACCCATCACATAAACAGAACCAATAACAAAAACCACATGATTATCTCAAAAGATGCAGAAAAGGCCTTCGACAATATTCAACAACCCTTCATGCTAAAAATTCTCAATAAACTAGGTACTGATGGAATGTACCTCAAAATAATGAGAGCTATTTATGACAAACCCACAGCCAATATCATACTGAAAAGGCAAAAGCTGGAAGCATTCCCTGTGAAAACTGGCAGAAGACAAGAATGCCCTCTCTCACCACTCCCATTCAACATAGTATTGGAAGTTCTGGCCCAGGGGAATCAGGCAAGAGAAAGAAATAAAGGGTATTCAAACAGGAAGAGATAAAGTCAAATTGTCTCTATTTGCAGATGATATGATTCTATATTTAGAAAACCCCATCGTCTCAGCCCAAAATCTCCTTAAGCTCATAAGCAACTTAAGCAAAGTCTCAGAATACAAAATCAATGTGCAAAATTCACAAGCATTCCTACACACCAATAACAGACAAACAGCCAAATCATGAGTGAACTCCTATTCACAATTGCTACAAAGAAAATAAAATACCTAGGAATACAATTTACAAGGGATATGAAGGACCTCTTCAAGGAGAACTACAAACCACTGCTCAAGGAAATAAGAGAGGACACAAACAAATGGAAAAATATTCTATGTTCATGGATAGGAAGAATCAATATCATGAAAATGGCTATACTGCCCAAAGTAATTTAGAGATTCAATGCTATCCCCATC
>NW_012115611.1:3424304-3579085 GCF_000951035.1 Colobus angolensis palliatus | reverse complement strand
CAACAGAACAGAATAGAGGCCTCAGAAATAATGCCACACATCTACAACCATCTGATCTTTGACAAACCTGGCAAAAACAGGAAATGGGGAAAGGATTCCCTATTTAACAAATGGTGTTGAGAAAACTGGACAGCCATATGCAGAAAACTGAAACTAGACTCATTCCTTACACCTTATACAAAAATTAACTCAAGATGGATTAAAGACTTAAATATGAAACCTGAAACCATAAAAACCCTAGAGGAAAACCTAAGCAATACCATTCAGGACATAGGCATGGACAATGACTTTATGACTAAAACACCAAAAGCAATGGTAACAAAAGCCGAAATAGACAAATGGGATCTAATTAAACTAAAGAGCTTCTGCATGGCAAAAGAAAGTATCATCAGAGTGAACAGACAACCTACAGAATGGGAGAAAATCTATCCATCTGACAAAGGGCTAGTATCTAGAATCTATAAGGAACCTGGACAAATTTATAAGGAAAAAGAAAAACAACCGCATCAAAAAGTGGGCAAAGGAGATGAACAGATACTTCTCAAAAGAAGACATTTTATGCAGCCAACAAACGTATGAAAAAAAGCTCATCATCACTGGTCATTAGAGAAATGCAAATCAAAACCACAATGAGATACCATCTCATGCCAGTTAGAACGGCGATCATTAAAAAGCCAGGAAACAACAGATGCTGGAGAGGATGTGAAGAAATAGGAACGCTTTTAAACTGCTGGTGGGATTGTAAAATTAGTTCAACAGTTGTGGAAGACAGTGTGGTGATTCCTCAAGGATCTAGAACCGAAAATACCATTTGACCCAGCAATCCCATTACTGGGTATATACCCGAAGGATTATAAATCATTCTACTATAAAGAAACATGCACACATATATTTATTGCAGCACTGTTCACAACAACAAAGACTTGGAACCAACCCAAATGCCCATCAATGATAGCCTGGATAAAAAAAAAAAAAAGTGGCACATATACACCATGGAATACTGTGCAGACATAAAAAAAGGATGAGTTCATGTCCTTTGCAGGGATATGGATGAAGCTGTAAACCATCATTCTCAGCAAACTAACAGAGGAACAGAAAACCAAATGCCACATGTTCTCACTCATGAGTAGGAGCTGAACAATAAGAACAAATGGACACAGGGTGGAGAACATTACACAACAGGGCCTGTCAGGTGGTGGGAGGCTAGAGGAGGGATAGTATAAGGAGAAATGCCTAATGTGGGTGACAGGTTGATGGGTGCAGCAAACCATCATGGCACATGTATACCTGTGTAACAAACCTGCATGTTCTGCACATGTACCCCAGAACTTAAAGTATAATAAATATATATATATTATATATATATATCCTACTATATATATCCTACTATAATGATTAGTTTATCTCTTCCTGCAAATGTGCTCATTTTTAAAGTTTGGTGTAAGATACACACAATTTAGAATTGTTATATCCTCCCCAAAGCAATACAATGATCCCTTTAATTCTAATAGGCCCTGTCCCAACTGTGTTGTGTGTTTCCTTTCTATCTTGTTTTCTTTCTCAACCCTACAAATCACTATTATTTGCTTAGATTCAACTACATTGTATTTGTCACTCGGGGTGCCATAACAAAATACCACAGACTGGGTGGCTCAAACAACAAAAATGTATTTCTCACAGTCTGGAGGCTGAAAGTCTAAGAGCGGTGTGCCAGAATGGTTAGGTTCCAGCAAGGGCTCTGTTCCTGGCTTATAGACAGCTGCCTCTAGCTGTGTCCTCCTATGGTACACAGAGAGAGAGAGAGAGAGCATGCTCTGTGGTGTTTCTTCTTATAAGGATGCTAATTCTATTGGATTACAACTCCAACATCACAACCTCATTTAACCTTAATTATTTCAGTAAAAGTCTTATCTCCAAATATTGTTACACTGGGGATTAGGGCTTCAACATATATATTTGGGGAGACAGAAATATTTAGTCCATAATATACATTTTTAAACTATCTTGGTCTTTGTTTCTTCAAAAATATAATAAGACCATCCATCTAAATCACTTTCTTTCTGTATGAAGCACATTCTTTAAAATTTCCTTAGTGTCTGTTAGAGACATATTATCTATTACTCTTTATGTGAATATGCATTTTGCTCTTTTACTTGAAAGATTGTTTTTGACCGTGAAAGTGTGTTGACAGTTGTTTTCTCACAGCACATGAAGATCACATTGTCCCCTTGATTTCAGTTGTTGCAACTGTCTAATTATTGTGTCCTTTCTCTGGCTAATTTTTTTTTCCTTTTTGAGACAGAGTTTCACTCTTGTTGCCCAGGCTGGAGTGCAATGGTGCGATCTTGGCTCACTGCAACCTTCACCTCCCACGTTCAAGTGATTCTCCTGCATCAGCCTCCCAAGTAGCTGGGATGACAGGTGCCCACCACCATGCCTGCCTATTTTTTGTATTTTTAGTAGAGATAGGGTTTCACCATGTTGGCCAGGCAGGTCTTGAACTCCTGACCTCAGGTGATCCATCAGCCTCAGCTTCCCAAAGTGCTGGGATTACAGGCGTGAGCTGCCATACCCGGCTTCTGGCTATTTTTAAAATCCTCACTTTTTGGTATTCCACAATCATTAAGATATGTTTATACATAGACATTTTTTAAAAAGTCCTGTTGGAATTTATTGAATTTATTGGATTACTGTGTTTCAGCTATTCTGGGAAATTCTCAATTCTGAAGCTTTATTTCTTCAATTTTATCTTTCTTGTTCATCCTTTCTCTCTCTTTTTCTTACTTTTCTCTTCTCTGGAACTCTGGTTAGATCTTGTTAGTTTCCTAGGGGTGGACATAACAAACATGTAGCTTAAAACAACAAAAAAGTATTGCCTCACAGTTTCTGGAGGTCAGAAGTCTGAATTCAAGGTGCTGGCAGGGCCATGTTCCTTAGAAGCCTCTAGAGGCAGTTTCTTCCTTGCTTCTTTCCGCTTTTGGTAACTCCAGACTTTTCCTTGCCTATAAGTGCATCACTCTAATCTCTGCCTTCATATTAACATAGCATTCTGCCTGTGTGTCTGTGGCAATAATGGTGATTTACTTCTAATTCACCCTTTCACTGAGTGTATCTTTAGGGTCCCAGTTTTTTGGTGGAGAGCCTCCTTTTACACATTAAGCAATTTCTAGGCTTCTCTCTTATCCACATGTCCTTGAACAGTTGAAGATTAAACTTTGGATTTAGCAGATTTGGCAAATATGCTCGAGGTAAAACCTGGCTTTATCATTCTACTTATCTATTTAGCTTCTTTTTTTTTTTTTTTTCACCTTTTTTGGCATCTGAATATTCTTTTTTCCTGCCAGGTCATCAATTTATTGGAAAAGATGTTTTCGAATAATTTATCCAACATTTTTGGTAGTTTTAATGATGAGGAAGAGGGTAAATCATGTTATCTAATCTACTACACTGCTGGAAACAAAAGTCAACTATTAGATTTATTTTAAAAGAAGCCCATCTGGCCAGGCGCAGTGGCTCATGCCTGTAATCCCAGCACTTTGGGAGGCCAAGGTGAGCGAATCACTTGAGGTCAGGAGTTCAAGACCAGCTTAGCCAACATGGGGAAACCCTGTCTCTGCTAAAAATACAAAAATTAGCCAGGTGTGGTGATGGGCACCTGTAATCCCAGCTACTCGGGAGGCTGAGGCAGGAGAATCGCTTGAACCCAGGAGGCAGAGGTTGCTGTGAGCCAAGATCGCGCCACTGAATTCCAGCCTGGGTGACAGAGTAGAACTCTGTCTCAAAAAAAGAAAAAAAAAAAGAAGAAGCAGCCCTTCTGATAGGTATTACATAAAGCATTAAAAACTACAGAAGAAAGTTAAAAGTGCTATGAGAGGACATTGCAAGTGAGAACACCATCATTTGGTCCCAAGTTTTGAAGAGCAGATACTGCTAGACCCTGATCAGTGATTTTAAAGGTGGGGAAGGGACACTGATAAAGAAAAAGGTCCTTCCATAGTAGTACATTTAATGTACCAGCCTGTCACTTATCCCTCCATCCTCATTAAAGCAGCAAGAAAGAAGATAAAACAGTATCCTTTTCCTTTTTAAAATGCACTTGGTGTAAAAAATAATGATTTATGCCCTATATCATGGTAACTCAAAGACAGCTTAAATGATGAATTAAAAATTAAAGTACGCTTGAACATAAGCAAGATATGGAGTATGCATGAGAAAAAATACATTATAATGAAAAGAGAAGCCACTAAAATATACTTATAATCCAAGTATTTTTATAGTTCATTATTTGGTGTGTATTTTGGGGGAATACTTCACTATTTTCAAAATCTAAAATGAGAAAATATGTCACAAAAGATGCTGCCTCATAACATCTACAAATCTGCACATATCATTTCCCTCACTACTGCTGCCTCAAATTGCAACCTGGTGGCTCCAGACAACCCTCCTGTCAGGGACCTCACCCATTACTGCTAGAGACATCAAAGTGCCAGAGTTCAACTGTTTGTTTGTGTGTTTGTCTGCTTTTGGCAGAAGTGCGGAGATTTCTCTTCCTTTTTATATCGTGCTTGGTTTGAAGAATACTCAAACAGTTCTTCTTTAAACTCAATGTCTCCCAGAATCTTAGTAAGAATAACTTTTCTAGTATCTTTAATTGTAGTCTCCTCTACTTTCCTATGCTGAATCTGGGAATAACTTGGGAGAAAAACTGTGCATAAAATTAGCAAACCAATCTAACTGACAAATATCATGCAGCTCACAAAAATTGCCCTGCCCTTCTATCTGACAACTTGGATGCTTGGTTACTAGGCAAACCTGTCTGCAAAACTCTTTCTTTGATATAAGTAATCTCCTAGGAAACTTCTAAGTCTTAAATGTAAATAGACTTCTGGCAGACATCACCATTCTACCAGACATGCCCAACAAATATAAAACACATCAGAAGATATAACTTAGGTGCAAGCTGATATGCCTGCCAAACTATTATTTGAATTCTAATTAGAATTCTAATTCCTTCCTGGAAAATCTTAGCCTAAGTCAGAGGTTGTCTGAATCACTGTGCAATGAGATATTAAATTTTTCTTGTCTAAAAGTTCAGGCTGAGGCCTCAAAGCTAATAATAAGTATAATGTATACCCACAAGTCTAAAAACAGTTTATGAATGATGAGATATCACTATGCATCTACTGGAACAACTAAAATTAAAAAATAATGACAATGCCAATACTGGCAGGGATATAGAGAAACTAGATCCCTCACACACTGTTGGTGAGAATGTAAGATAGTATAGCCACTATAGAAAAAAGTATGGCAGTTTCTTATAAAACAAAACATACATTAACCATACAACCCTGCAATCACACTGCTGGACATTTATACCAAAAAAAAAGAAAGAAAGAAAACTTATGCCCACACAAAATCACATGCACAAATGGTCTCAGCAGAGTTATTATAATAGCCAAATCCTAAAAACTACCCAAATGTCCTTCAATGGGTGAATAGTTAAACAAATCTTATAGAATTATCCCATGGAATACTGCTCAGAAATAAAAAGACACAAACTATTGAATCAAGCATGTATTGAATCAGGATCTCAAGGGCATTATGCTGAGTGAAAAGAGCTGATAGATGATCCATACAGAGTATGCCAAGAGATGGTACTATTGGTCCATCATTTGCTCCCAGTCTATATTGTGGGGTAGGGGTAGGATCTAAGAGAATTGGTTCTGAAAAACGGTTGTTTTTTGGGTTTTCTTGAAGAGCATTATTGGCATAGGAAGAGGGGTTAGGATGTACCCAAAAAATGAGTGACAAAGGAATCAAAATGTACTCAAAGAAAGTAAAGGCTCTTGCCACAAGGAAAACCTAAGATTTCCTTCCTGGGGTTGTCAATTTCTGCTGAGCTGACTTTGGCTGTGAAACAGGAGTGGAGCATGAGAGAACAAGATCTCAGAGTCAGACCTATGTCCCTGGAGTGACAGAAAACTTAAGACCAGTTCCTGACCCACATCCAAAGTAGCTTAAAGCCAAGAGGCTGGCTGTAGCTTTCCCTAATAGCAAGGCCAGAGGCATAGCAGCTGGGGAGCAGAGGTGCCATTCCACAGAAGACAGGGCAAGAACCATGGCCAAGATAAGCAGGCATGAGTCACCTTAAAAGAACCTTGACCAGAAAGGTAAGTTGTCTCAAGAGGAAATGTGCTGGAGGCCTCCCACAAGAGCAAAAGCTGATTTGGATTCATAAAGGATCTGGCAAGAAGCATCAGCCTTGTCAAGAACTGCAGGACAGATGTACAAGTGAGGAGTTAAAGAGATTTCAAAGATCCAAGAGTGTCTGCCATGACAGAAGATATTAGACAGCTGATAAAGAGCTACAAATAGCAGCAAACAAAAAATACCCTTCTCTTGTTTTCTTAGCACTTATCCTCACTGTGATCTTGGAAAAGCCAAAACCAGCAGAATGGAAAGTGAAGAAGGAGGATAAGGACCAGTACAAACAGCAAAACAAAAACATACAACTACCCGGACTATGCTAGTACAGCTTTCCAAATTTGTCAGATGAGCTGTGGAGAAAGGATTGAAGCTTATAATTAGGTGAAATGTTGGCAGTTTGATTCAGATTGAATGGGGTCTCTTAGTACGTGAAAATGGGAACATTTCACTGAAACCTGAAAATGACAAAAGATCTAACAAATTCACCCAAGGTATCATCAAAGATGAGAATGGAAGATCTCACAGACATATCCAAAGGGGAATCACAGGGGAAAATCAAGCTACTTCCTGGGTGACTCCTACCAAGTTCAGCCTTTTCAATAAATTGTGACAAATCCTTGAACACTTTTCTTGATCTTTGATATTATGCCAGTCTGTGCTCTCCCTGAAGCAATCTTTCGCTCATATTAAAAACATCTTCCTTTGATATTCCGTATCATTTATCCTTAAGTATTTTGAGAAGACATAATATCTTTACTAAAAATATTGTTTTAGAAATCTATGGATTTCATAAATCAGATGGTATTTCATTGCAATCCAAATGTTTCCACTTCACTAAACAGCCTATTCTATTTTCTTTTTTACTAGATGGTATTGGCCAGTTAATGCTGCAGTTGTTAAACAGGAGTAAATATAAATATTATTAATTTCTCTGAGGGATTCTATTTATAATAAAGACCATAAAAGTGGTGATCATGAGTGAAGTTTGTGTAATTTAGAAGTAACTTGAATTATTAGTTATTATCCCTCTCAGAAAACGAATTACTAACCCTTCTGAAACAGTCCCTTACACTGACCATCCCTGAAGCTATTGGCCAGGACTCAGTAGATCAGTTATCCAAGAAGAGTGTTGTGGCATTTTCTTCTTAGTTAACCTATATGGATTTCTAAAGTCTCCCAAAGATGATTCACTGCCAGAAAAACTTGGTATGAGTCACTGAAAACCCTGGACCTTTCCCAAATTCTACCTCAAAATGAACAACAGAGGATATGTTGAGAAGCTAATTTAATGATGATAGATGCTACTTACTTAATCAGAGTCCTTTGAATCCTATTTGTGGCTTCCATGAAGTCCTATTTGTGGCTTCTATCTGTTTCTAGAGGCAGACCCATTCACACCCAAAAGGCATCAGAATTTTCAGTATTCAAGCTGTAAAACCCTAATGCACATAACTCAACAATAAAAGTATCAACTATCTATGAATTGTTTCAAAACGTACAATCCATTGTAAATAGTTCTTCACCTATCTCATCTTTAAAATAGATCCATCCCTTATCTAGGAACATGGGACATTGAAATTTTTGAACACATAGCTTTATTATAAGAATTTCAAAGCAGGTGAGAGAAATGGGAGGTGCCAACTTATATTCAGCTCTTCAAGCAAAGTGTTTTGAAAACAAAAGTCAGGATCTGTGTTAGTCCATTTTCATGCTGCTGATAAAGACATACCTGAAACTGGAAGGAAAAAGAGGTTTAATGGACTTACAGTTCCACATGGCTGGAGAGGCCTCACACTCATGGCAGAAGGCAAGGAGGAGCAAGTCACATCTTACATGGATGGTGGAAGGCAAAGGGAAGAGAGCTTGTGCAGGGAAACTCCCATTGTAAAACCATCAGATCTCATGAGACTTATTCACTATCAGAACAGCACAGGAAAGACCTGCCCCCAGGACTCAATCACCTCCCACTGGGTTCCTCCCATAACATGTGGAATTCAAGATGAGATTTGGGTAGGGACACAGCCAAGCCATATCAGGGTCTTAATTAACATCTGGAATATAGCATTTTAATCTAATTAGGACCACACGTGGTTACACACATTATCTTTCTGGAATTTTTGTGGTTCCAAAAGTGCTGAAATTTTCATGTAATTTTAAGTGTTATAAATAAGAAAATCAATAGTTTCTGCCAGGCATGGTGGTTCACACCTGTAATCCCAGCACTTTGGGAGGCTGAGGCAGGTGGATTACGAGGTCAGGAGTTCGAGACCAGCCTGGCTAACATGGCAAAACCCCATCTCTACTAAAAAAATAAAAATAAAAATAAATAGCTGGGTGTGGTGATATGCACCTATAATCCCAGCTACCCAGGAGGCTGAAGCAGGAGAATTGCTTGAACCCAAGGTGTAGAGGTTGCAGTGAGCCAAGATTGCACTACTACACTCCAGCCTGGACAAGAGAGCAAGACTCCATTTGGGGGGCTAGGGGTGGGGAGAATAAGTTTACTTTCTAATTCATAAAGTAAAATAGTACCAAGGTCAATGTTGAATTTTCCTTGAAGTGAATGTTATGGTACATAATGCAGATCTGCACCCCATCCCTTTCTAAATGGAGGTACTCACTTCCTCAACTATTGGGAATACTGCCAACAGAGAGTTCAAAGGTAAGTCCCTCACCAGGACTGAAGAGAGCTGCTTTGTCCCAGGTTACACCACCTCACCAGTGACAGCTTGAATCCAATAACTGTTTAAAGAGAAGATGACAGGAACAGAGGGGTGCCCCAAAGGCCTGGCCCTTTGCTTCAATTTGAAATGACTCTAAAGAGCTCCCTGTGAAATCAGCTGCCAACTTCTCCCTCTTGCTGTCTTCTCCCTCACACACATGTTGCTTCCAAGCACACTCTCCAATAAACCTCCCATACCCTAAGTTCCATCCCAGAGTCTGCTTCTAGAAAAATAACCTGAGACAGAAGGACACAGGAACCAGCTTGAAGGGGCTCTAGCTGGCCAAATCAGGGAGAATTTGATAAACAAAACAATTATGATGATAATAACAGATTACAATCCATTGAATAAAAATAATACCATACTGATAGAAAGGAGGGGAGGAAGGAGGGAGGCAGGGAAAAATGTAAATGAAGGAGGATGAGAAAAAGGAAAGATCTTCTATATATTTATTTATTAGCGGAATTCCAGCTAATAAACATAAAATGAATGTTGTAAGTAGATAATCAGTATGTAGCAACCATCTCAAAAAGGTACTTAATTCCTGGAGTCATTGATGAAAGTTAATGCTGCTAGTGGGTGGAGATTAGTTGAGGATCAGGATATTGATGTAATTTTTGAATACTTTTGCCTGACATAGAAATGAATTACAAGGGAAAATGGAGAATTTAAAGTGAAGAAACCTGGCAAATCCAAATATTGCTCCTTTTTGTATATTTGATCATCTGTTTGATGATCAAGTTTAATACTAACCTTAGTGATATGGGTCTACATTACGTAGCTCTTGATGTGCACATGATTTCCACAAAGATTACATGGTTTGAATCGATCATGCAGACACACCAGATAGAGCTAAGTTGAGGGTCAGTCTACAGGATGTAAAGCCTTTTAAAAACTGTCAAGAATATGGAAAAGCAGTAAGAGGAACTGTTCCAGATTGAAGAAATATGAAGAGACATGACAACTAAACGTAACACATTCCTGAAGGGCATCCTGGACGAGAAAGGAAAAAGAGTCCTTGATGGAACAGTTGAAACGTGAATCATGCCTATGGATTGGATTGTTGGATTGTAATGATATATCAATGTTGACTTCCTGATTTGGAGGTTTGAGTGCTAATTATATAGGAAAATATCCTTGTTTACAGGAAACATTGACTAGAATGGTTAGAAGTTGTAGGACACTGCATCTTTAGCCTGTTTTTGTAGGTTGGGAAAAAGGTCTAATAATAAATAGGGTGTGTGTGTGTGTGCGCGCGCGTGTGTGTGTATGTCTGTGTGTGTGTGACAGAGACAGAGACATAGGAAGACAGAGACAGGAACTGAGAAAAAGAAAAACAAAGAAAAAGATGAGAAAATGCAATAAAATAGGAACAATTGGAGAGTCTCAGTGAAAGAGATAAGGGAGTTCCTTTTGTTATGACAACTTTTCTGTGAGTTCAAAATTGTTTCAAAGTGAGTTATTAAAATTATATTTCCATTATTACCTCTTATAAGCACCTTCAACACTCAAACCACTATTATTTCTATTGCACAAAATAATTTTTTAAAGCAACTCAAAAGTAAACTCAGATACAGCAAACGTGGTGTAGACTGAGAAACCAAACCAAAACAAGACTCAAAGGTACAGTTTAAACTGAGCAATGTAAGGCATGCTACCTGCTACTGATGCACAGTCAAAGTGAGCATGTTTTTCCTCTGAATCATAGCTTTGAGCAAGTCTGTAAATGTATACATAATATCAATTCTTTTGTATTTTTGAGACTTGTTTTATGGCCCAGTATTTAGGAAATATTTGTACATATTTTATGTGTTTTTGACAAGAATGTATATTGGGAAGGTCAAATACTATGTCCTATATGTCCATGATATCAGACTTGCTGATTGTGTTGTTTAAATCTCCTAAATTCCTTACCAATCTCTGTTGCTTGATCTATTAGTTACTAAATTCCAGATCATACATCAGCCTACTAAACCACCACCTTGAACATTTTAAAAACATCTCAAACGTATCCTACCTGAGCTCCCCATCTTCTCCAAAATATCTGACTTCTCCCACAGTCTTCCCTATTTCAGTTAATGACATTATCCGCCCATAGTTATCCTTGATTCTTCTCCTTCTTACCCACATATGATCTTTCAATTTTTCAAAATATATTTGAAACATGACCACTTTTCACTACCTCCACTGCTACTTCTCTGATACAAGCCACCATCACCTCTTACCAGTATTACAGTAATAACCTCTTGATAGGGAGTGCCCTGTTCCCACATTTGCATTCATCACTCTGTTCTCAGTGCAGCAATCAAAGCGATATTGTTTAACTTCCATCTGATGATGACACTCCTCTGCTCAAAGCTTTCCAGTGACTTCCCATCTCATTCTTATAAGACAGTCTCGATGGATATAATAGCCATGTGTAGAGAGACAATTTTCTATTGACCTGTCATGTTTCTATACTTTTTTTTTCAACTTTTATTTTAGATTCAGGAGGTACACATGCAGGTTTGTTACAAGAGTGTGCTGCATGATTCTAAGGTTTGAGGCACAACTGAACCAGTCACCCAGGTAGTGAGCATAGTACTCAATATAGTTTTTCAAGCCTTACTCCCATCTGCCTCTCCCCGATTTTGTAGTCCCCATTGTCAATTGTTCCCATCTTTATGTCCATGTGTATCCAATGTTTAGCTCCGACTTATGAGAACACACAGTATTTGGTTTTCTGTTTCTGTGTTAATTCACTTAGGATAATGGCCTCCATCTGCTGATTAAAGATACTGGCTGTTTTTGTTATCGGTTATCAAGCATGTTTGTGTAGAAAATATTCTTGGAAGACAGGGATAATGTCTTCCTTTGGAGTAATAAGCCAGTTTGCTTACTGCCTTATAAGATGGAGATACTGTCTTCATTTGGAGCAAAAAGCAAGGATGCTCACTACCCATTATAAAAATATTTGGATCTCTAACCTCAGACTTCCTCCCCCAAGCAACCCACTCCATGTTTATAACATGGTCTGTGAGAGAACTGAGGTTCCTAGAATTGACTCAAAAATGCTGACACCTTGGCTACTGCTAATGCTGTAATAAACTGTCCTTTGTCTCTGGAGTTTCACATCTCTTACCATCATCATTGAAAATGCTGCAAGGACATGGATACAGCTAGAGGCCATTATCCTAAGCAAATTAACACAGCAGCAGAAAACTAAATACCACCTGTTCTCATAAGTAGGCACTAAACACTGAGTACAAATAGATATGAAGATGGGAACAATAGGCACTGGGGTCTACTAGAGGTGGTAGGGAGGGAGGGGGACAAGGGCTGAAAAACTACCTATTGGGTACTATGCTCACTACTTGGGTGATGGGATCAATTGTATCCCAAACCTCAGCATCATGCACTTTACCTATGTAACAAACTTGCATATGTACCCCTGGACCTAAAATACAAGTTGAAATTAAAAAGAAAAGAAGAGAAGTTGCAGGCTAATAAGTTAGATAGCCAGTAGGTAAAAGTCTCACAACCTTCCCAGTCTTTGATAATGTGATCTGGCCCCCATAACCTCTCTGACCTTGTCTATTAAAACTCTCCCCTTCCTTAACATTCATCCAGTCACACTGCCCTCCTTCCTGTTCTTTAATCATGGTAGCAACCCTGTCACCCTAGGGTTCAGTATTCCCTCTCTCCTCAAAGACCCACTTGGCTCAATTCTTTACCTCCTTGAGGTGTTTATTCAAAACCACCTTCCTCATAATGCTTTTCCTGCCCCCACATGCACACATGCCTTTCTCCTTTCCCTGTTTTTCTAAGATGTATCAACATATATTCACTATTTAAACATGTATCATATATTTAGTTTACCAACATATGTTTATTTAGTTTACTATTTCCACCCACAAGGATGACAGCACAAAGAATTTTTGTTTGTTTTACTGTTATGTCCCAGACAGGCAGCCAAAATACTTTAATTCAACTTCTGTGAACCTAGTGAACGTGTTGGCACAAATCTTTGCCTATGGTGAAATAGGGAGGGTTGCCAATGGTCACTAAATTTAGAAGATGGATAGCCAATCAGGAAACAGTAATTTATGGTTTCAAAACACATGTGAAATATTTTCACCACAAAGTGATCACTTTTAGGAGTAGATGGACATAAAAGAAATAATTGGGCATAGCTCAATGACTAATCACTGCTATGTCCACCTCAATTTTTCTCTTGACTTTATTTTAATCTATAAAATAAACATTTAAGTCATATTAAGCATAGTCATTTTTCCTGTTCTAGTTTATCCTTGAAGTCTGCTAAGTAAAAATGTATCTCTTTTTGAAATGACATCTTGCACCAATATTTTGAATGTGTATTATTATTAGAAAATGCAATCCTCTGAGTACTTTGTTACTGAATACTTAATCAAATAATAAGCTATTAGAGCTGAAGCCTTTCTCATTATATAAAAAATATGTATTGAGCATCTTCTCAAAACATACAATGTCAGAGATATTAATAAAATTCATTTATTTTGAGTTTTAGTTTAGTGACATTTACATGTAATTTCAGTACGTGTCACTTCTTTGGAAAAGCATGAGTTAGGTCAGCTGTTTTATGATATGCTCACATGTGCACAGATAATTCTCAAATCCTGCACTGACCCAGTAGCAACAATAGTTTCAGCAAAAACTTCCTCTTGAAATACAATTCGAGCTCCTCCCCACTGGGTAACAGGGAACTCTCTCATCATGCTGTTGTTGACTGACCTCTTCCATTCTTGAGACTCCCCTCTCAGATGTTCAGTCCAGCCAAAGGAAAGCAGCAAAGCCAAATAGGTACTACCACAAAACCTAGCCTTATAGGTGTTTTTTATCTGCATTCTTCATTCTGTTCAATATTTCCTACAAACTCTTCCTCAAGAGGAATAGGGTAGAGAAAAAATTACTTGTAAGATGTTAAAAGTGTATATCGAATATAAACAAAGAGGACAAACTATTAATTCTTGAAAAAATTAGCTATCTGCTTATAACATAAAGCTTGATTTCCAGCTCAAACTATTCACAATAATATGAGCCACATAAGTTAAAGGCCTATACATTAAAAAACATACAAACTTATGGTAAAAAATATAGAATGCAGAACTAGAATCTCTGAGGGAAAAAATATAGATTATATATAACTATGTGTTGAGTAATGTTTTCAAATAAGACAAAACAAGTAAATTGTAAAAGACCAAGAATATTGGTAAATACAAAATTAAAAATTTTGAATAGCATACCATAAGTAAAGTCAAAAGAAAAATGACAGATATGAAGACATACTTGCAATAGATATAAGAAAGGGTTAGGACTCAGAAGACATTTTAAAAATTGCAAATCAAATTTAAAAACATACAACCGACATAAACAAAAAAGTCACAGAAAAACACAAATGGCCAATACTCACATGAGAAACTCAACTTCACTTGTAATCAGCAAAATGCAAATTAAAATAAAATGAAATCATTATGATTGCTAAAAAATTAAAATTTTAATAATCTCAAGTGTGACTGAGGATATACATAAGGATATTCTGTTGTCTTCTGCTGGTTGGAGTATAAATTAATGTGGACACTTTAGAGGGTAGTTTGGTGGCATCTATTAACTCTAAAAATGAACACAGACCATCACACTACGATTCCATTTCTCATGTTTGCACGTGAGACACTTTCTCTCATGTTTACAAGGAGATATAATCAAGTATGTTTATTTTATCAGTATTAGTAATAACAAAATAATTTTTTTTTTTTTTTGAAACAGAGTCTTGCTCTGTCACCAGGCTGGAGTGCAGTGGCGCAATCTCAACTCACTGCAACCTCTGCCTCCTGAGTTCAAGTGATCCTCCTGCCTCAGCCTCCCAAGTAGCTGGGGCTACAGGTGTGCACCACCATGCCCAACTAGTTTTTTGTATTTTTAGTAGAGACAGCATTTCATTATGTTGGCCAGGTTGGTCTCGATCTCTTGACCTCATGATCCACCTACCTTGCCCTCCCAAAGTGCTGAGATTACAGGCGTGAGCCACCATGCCCAGATGATAACAAAATAATTTTAAGCAACTCAAAACATGGCAACATGGCAGTGGTTAAGTAAACTGTGGTACAGTTAATCTAAGATAATCAAACTATGACAAATCCAGTAGTAAAAGCCAGTGCATCTAAAATTTAAAGAACAGGAGGAAAGTGTGCAGACAGCAGCATCATATTTCCATGTAGGTTGTTCATTGAACATCTCCAGGGAACACTATCCACATAAATTACAATGTGACGACTTCCCCTTGGGGTTATGCAGTGCACCATATGCACAATGGTGCATGAAGGTGGGATAATGTTGGGAATTTAACAGGAAGCCAAATCATGCAAAGCTTCAGAGGTTATGGTAAAGAATCTGCATTTTATTCTAAGTAAAATTCCTGAAGGGCTTAAAGAGGGCAATTAATTGATGTTTTCAAAAGGTTTCTCTGGCAGATATATAAAATGGATGTGAAGAGATTAAGACAAAAAGTAAAAGATCAATGAGGAGTATATTGCAATGATCTAATCAAGAGTTGATACTGACGTCAACTTGGATGGTGGCAGTGGTAATGGAAAGATGGGGCAAATAAGAAATGTATCATGCAGCTATAATCTATTAATGCATTATATTGGGAAAAGTAAAGGAAATTTTGGAAAGAGCACAATCAAATTGATTACCAAGCTACTATATGGGGCTTTGAATGGGTGGTGGGACCATTTGCTGACCTGAGGAAGGCTGAGGGAAGAGTATCTTTCAGCAGTACAACTTCAAACATGTTAAGTTCGATATAACTGAGATGGTCAAAACAAATAATCAATAAGAGAGATGATTATATAAAACTGAAGCTAAGAGAAGAGGTTTAGAGAGACGTAAATTTTGAAGGAGTTATCATATGTACAGGTATTTCTTAAAGTCACGGAATTAGACGAGAGGTCACTAATGGAAAGAAGAGAAGAGAGACGGGCTATGGAAAGCCCTGAGGAATTATAAAATTTATAAGACAGGGGCATATGAAGCTAGAGAGATAGGGTGGGAAACCAGGAGAAATGGAATACAACTGAAAATAGCCTAGTTACCCTTCAATGAGGGAACTGCTCAGGAAATCATCCTATATCCATTTTGTGAAATATTATGCCACAAAATAAAATCAACTGATCTTTGACAAAAGAGGAAGAAGAAGAAAATGGGGTAAGGATAATCTTTTTGACAAATGATGCTAGAAGAAATGGACATCCACATGCAAAAAGAAAAAAAAGAATCTAAACACAGACATGACATCTTTCACAAAATTTAACTCAAAATGGATCCAAGAACTAAATGTAAAATAAAAAAACTATAAAACTCCTAGAAGAAAATATAAGAGAAAATCTCGATGACTTTGAGTTTGATGATGAGTTTCTAGATGTCAACCAAAGGCAGAATCCATGAAAGAAAAAAACTGATAAATTAGATTTCATTAAAATTAAAAAACTAATCTGCCAAAGACACTTGAAATAGAGTGGGAATACAAGCCACAGAGTGGCAGAAAATATTTGCAAAATATATATCTGATAGAGAACTGTTATCCAAAGCAAACGAAGAATCTGTAAAATTCCACACAAAAATTAACTCAATTTTTTAAATGGGCAAAATATCTAAACATAAACCTCACCAAAGAAGATACCCAGATGGTAAATAAGCATGTGAAGATGCTCAACATCGTATGTCATTAGGAAATTACAAATTATAATAATTGGATAACACCAGATACTTTTTAGAATAGCTAAAACCCAAACACTTATCACCCAAAGCCGGCAAGGATATGGAAAAACAGGAACTCTCAATACTGGTAATGCAAAATTGTACAACAATTTTGGAAGACAATTGGGCAGTTTCCTACAAAACTAAAAATACTCTTACCATATGGTCAAACAATTGTGTTCCTTGGTATTTGTCCAAAGGAGCTTAAAACTTGTATTCATACTATATGATTTCAACTATATCATATTCTGGAAAAGGCAAAACTATTAAGTCAGTAAAAAAAGATCAGTGATTGCCAGGGTGGAGGGAGGTTCAAAAAGGCAAGCAAAGAGGATTTTTAAGGCAATAAAATGATGTATGATTTTATGTATGATACTGTAATGGTAAATAAATTTCACAACGCATTTGTCAAAAACCATAGAATGTACATCAAGAGCGAATTCTATGTAAATGATGAACTTATGTGATAATGATGTGTCAGTACAGATTCATCGATTGAACAAATGTACTCTAGTGGGCGATACTGACAGTGGAGAAGACTGCGCATGTGTTGAGGCAAGGGGTATATGGGAACCCTAATACTTTCCACTCAGTTTTGCTGTGAACCTAAAGTGGCTCTGAAAAAATAAAGTGTATTTTTAAAAATACCTTCCATGTATTTAAAAGGAGTGATAGGCAAAATATGCTAATATCAGTTCCACAAAGATAGATGGAAAAAAAGCAATTACTTATGCATAGTTTATATAAAATGTGGTTTTATTTAAAATAAATCAAGTATTAGATATATGCATATGTTAATTGTATGTGTATTTTTTTTAAGTCTGGCTACATGTACAATAAACTTAACAGTAATTCCTGGGATTAAGAGAGGAGAAAGAACAATGAAATTTCACTTAAAAAATGTTACACACTTTTATATTGTCTTATAATAAACATGTATTAATTTAAAAATATTTACAAAACAGTTTCAAAAGGACACTCACATTTTAAATCACCCTTGTGTTCTTAAAATTTTTAACCAGGTTTTATGAAAATGTGGTCCAAGGAATCTCTATGTCAGAAACACCAGGAGGGTTTATTAAAAATGGGGGTGCTTTCTGAATCCCAACCCAGCTTTTTTTTTTTAAGACAGAGTCTAACTCTGTCGCCCAAGCTGGAGTACGGTGGTGCCATCTCAGCTCACTGCAACCTCCACCCACCTCCCAAGTTCAACTGATCCTTCCACTTCAGCCTCCCCAGCAGCTGGGACCACAGGCATTCGCCACCATGCCCAGCTAACTTTTTTTTTTTTTTTTGGAGAGATAGGGTTTCGCCATGTTGCTCAGGCTAGTCTCAAACTCCTGAGCTCAAGCAATCCTCCAGCCTCAGCCTCCCAAAGTGCTGGGATTACAGGAGTGAACCATTGCGCCAGGCCCCCATCCTGGCTTTAATAAATCAGGCCCTCTAGGAATGAGGTATAGCACCTTGCATTCTTGGCAACACCATCAGGTGATTCTAACTTCTACCCTTCTGAATCGCAATAAGTCAAAATGAATGAGTACAGTTAAAAACAAAAACAAAAACAAAAATAAAACAGCAAACGCCAACACCTCTTGGATAAACATCTACCAATTATTCAATCTAAAGTAAAAAGAGCCGTTAGCATACGCCTGGTCCAAAGAGCAGGGAGAAAACTAAATAACTAGATTAATGGCTAAGCTATTTCCTGAACCAGGGCGCACTCTAAGAAGCACCGTAACATTTTAAGAAAAGAAGAAGGCATATAGATTCCATAGGGATAAAAACTGGCCGAATGTGTAGAACTTTCCATCTCCCTCTCTTAATTCCCATTGGGTCAGTTATACACAGAAGCAAAAAAATAATATCAATATATTATGCCTTAAAATATATCCTGACTTGATTATACTCTATATTTGAATCAGAAATATAGAGGCTGAAGAATAACTTATATAGTGTTGTTCTCTATCTTCCAACATTTGAACTATCTTTCTGAAAGCATTATAAATGTAAGACATTTCCAAGAATTTCAGCTATGCATCTGATCCCTCTATATAATACAATCTAGAGCAGAAGATTTGTGTCACATAGTATCAGTCAAAAAAGGCATAGTTACCAGAAGCAATAGAAGGCTTTTCAGTAAGTGGCTTCGTTACAAAAGCCTAAAGTTAGTGGAATTAGAACAGACTCACAAATTTACCAAGGTTCAATGTACTCACCTACAAGCAACTCTTGGGCAATAAATCCTTAAATTACAAAATTACGTAAGTAGTTTATTGTATTTATGAGCAATGTTTTTTAATCCAGCAGGTAACTCACAGAGTTCTCTTTCTCTCCTCCCCCCCAGCTTTATCCATAAGTGATCCATCTTTCAGAAGCAGCGAGTTATCCTGGATGTCTTTTGCTTCCTTTCATGTTCGAAAAAAGACACATATTCAATTGCAGTTTCAGCCTCTCGCTGCAGATGGTATCCTATTTTATGCTGCACAACACTTAAAAGACCAATCAGGTAAGATTGGCAGGCTGTTTGTTTGCAGAATGAAAAAAGAAAAAAACCCTAATGAATTCCTAATAGTCTATTAAAAAATGTATGATAGTGTTTGTGTCACCTAGTCTTTAAATATGTAAACATTTGATGCTTTTATGTTCTATTGTCAATTGTATGCGTATGTTGTATACACTATTGCAAGTGTATGCGTATGAATTTAGAGGTCCTAAATATTCTAATAAAATAGCAACAGATTTGTTGGAATTAAAGTTTGCAAAATCTAAATATAGTATATGCTCAACTTTAAAACAATACCTCAAAAAAGACATTAAAGCCATGCATGATAGTACTGTGTCAAAGGAGACAAAATATGCATATAAAAGATTTTTTAAAAGGAAGGCATGGTTGATATATTTCATATAGATTCAACCACATTTATAGTGCCAAAAATTCTCTTTAAGTGGTTCTGTCATCCAAATAGTAAACGCAGGATTTGTGTTCTGAAATGCTTATAAAAACATATTGGAATTTTAAAAGGTACTTATTTATCATAAAATATGAAATAAAGTATCCAATTAGTGTTTTAAAAAATAATTTTTTAGATTTTACTATTTTATCCTTGATTTCCATTTTCATACATTTCTCCAAAATTCTGACAGACATTTGCACACATAGTTACATCTCCATTGCTAAGTATTTTTAAAATCTTACATCTGCCTTTTTTTGGTCTTGCTTCTCAGAAAATGAGAAACAATTTTGGTATTGAGAAATAATTACAATTGCTTATTTTGTTTCACATCATTAACAAAAATGGTGCTCTTAATTATCATAATCTAAGTAGTTCTTATAGAAGTGTCTTGATTGGCTTCTAAATGATAAGAATATCAGGGAATTCGACTAAAGTGGTTCCATCTCAGTGCACTTCTGAGATACCCTGAAAATAATTTCAAAGAGAAAAAGTACAATTGAGCTATAAAATACAGCTCAGAAGAAATTTGTTCTCCTGAGATTTGATATTTGGTTTTAAATTCATGATTAAATCTCCCTGTGAAAATGTCAAATAGGAGAACCACACACAAAGAGAAATTTTCTATTTATAAATCAAGAGACATTAAAAGACAATCAACTTCAGTTATATTGCTAATAAAACTCAAAATTAACGTAAGTGGGACCTATGTAAAAGGGCAGAAAATCAAGGTATATTCAGGATTGTGACTGGCTGGGAATAATGTACTATAGTTTTATAATCAGTACAACAGATACATATTTGTGTTTATGTATATGAAATATAAAGCTCATACACACTAATACATAGGAGGGTAAGAGCACATCTTCTTACATCTGTTATTCAATGCATGTAGTTCAAGACAATCAAGAGTTTCCTTTTTATGCCATCAGACACTACTTACAGAGATTCATTAGTTTCACACAATTGATGCTGCGTTTGACACTTATATAAGAAAATCATGAAAATTTTAAAATATTAAAAATATAAATTCTACATGCTTAAACCTAGATTAACCAAAAACAATTATCAGATGAAAAGCATAAACTTATCTTTTAGTAATCAAGTGATGTAATAAGTTTATTTGAAGCCTCTCATTTAAGGCTGCAGAAAATAGAGCTGACAGTCCTGTACTTTGTACCTTCTCTAAGAGCTGTGCCTGATGTAAACATTAACCAAATCTTCATAGTTGATCCTCTGCTAAGAGGACCTATTAGTAAAAACTAACCAAACACTTACACAAAGTTAAAATCCAAAAATTTAAATATAAGAAGCCAATGTGGTTTTCACATATTGAAAACCAAATTCTAAATTAACATGGTTTCTGTATCTCTTTAGAGGTTAATAATTTGAGTACTCTCAAGTAGTGTAAAATTAAAAAAAAATAAATTGAACATTACACTAGATGATTTTAGATCTCTGATTTTTGAAAGATATTTTAAAGAAATAAGACTCCGGTCCCTTTTCGTCTATTTCTGCTAAAAATTTAACACCTTTAAAAGATTTTTGACATATAAAAATTATCAATATTTTGTTAAGCACACATTAATCAAAGCCTGAATTCATCTGACATAGTTATAATCCTCCCAATTTGTATAAAAAGGCCTAGTCATTGCAATGTGAAGTTAAAATATATTCAAATAATTAAGCTATATTTTAAGTAAGTTTAAATTACCATTGCTTTCCTTTTCTAGAGAAAAGAACGTATATACAATTCCCCTGATAACGCTGATTGTAGTCTCTTCACAAATATTAGGTCCTATAAGATTTCTCTGATCTATGATAAAGCACGGTGGGATAGCAGACAATGAGGTAGAAACAACAGCAGAACAAAGGCGGGAGGAGACTCAGTCATGGTTGAGTGGGCATTAAATAGCCAAAGTGAATTCATTTATGATCTTTATCCTATTTGAGCTGTTTCTTGTAAGGACTGTTCATTACATGTTCTTACTCTAATGCCAATCCGAGGCCGGGTGCAGTGGCTTATGCCTGTAAACCCACCACTTTGGGAGGATGAGGTGGGCAGATCACCTGAAGTCAGGAGGTCAAGACCAGCCTGGCCAACAAGGCAAAACCTCGTCTCTACCCAAAATACAAAAATTAGCCAGGCGTGATGGCCAGCGCCTGCAGTCCCAGCTACTCGGGAGACTGAGGGAGCCCGGGAGGTAGAGGTTGTAGTGAACCGAGACTGCATCATTGCACTCCAGCTTGGGGGACAGAGCAGGAGTCCGTCTCAAAATAATAATAATGCCAATCTGTACTTATGACCCATAACTAGAGAATCATATCCTAATGCAATGAAATTTAAAAGTCTATGATTTTTTAAGCTAATACAGCTTTTAGCTTCCATAGCCACAGAAAGAAAACTTTTTGTCAGTTTTTCATAAGAACATACTAGCTGAGTTAAAATAACCCTTTCTTCACAGAAGCTAGCCTTGCTCTTTCTTCTGGTTGGCAACATGACCAATGATAATATAGATCACAGCTTCAGCTTTCCTAATCATTTCTTATATATTTTTTATTCTAACGTAGCTCTTCACTATGAAATTGTTTACTACAGGAACACTCTACAACACAAAGAGCAAGAAAAGCTTCCTCCATAATCTTGAGAAAGATAACTGGTTTGTGTTCACTTGCAGGCCATAAAGTATATTTAGGTTGCTATAAATTTTTTGAACTTAATATCAATTATGTTTACTTGTTCTAGTTTTTTGTGGTATAACCCATTGTATATTTTTCTTTACTGATCTGAAAGTTTATAATGCTGCTTCTCTTTCCTTATAGCTAAAAATGCTGTACATGTTAGAAATTATGCAAATAAACTGAGTTTCTTCCTTTTTATGAATTTTTTAAAACAATTTTCATGTCATTATAGGAAAAAAGTTTTTGCTTTCAAGCTAAAACCATTATTTCAGAAATGTCCTGAGTCATCTCAACCCACAACCCTACAAACATATTTCTTCGTTCAATAATTATTTAGCATCTATTTATGTGCCAGATACCGTTTTGGGTGCTGCGAATAAACTGTTGGACCAAACCTAACACAGAGCCTGTTCTCATAAAGCTTACAAGCTAGTGGATAAAGCAGCTGTTAATCAAATAACCACATATGTAATGACATAGTGTACTCACTAAAAATTCCCTAGGAGGAAAATAAAGCAACAGAACCATAGTTTGATAGGTGAAGAACTATAGAGCTGCCAAGTACTCCAACCACTTTAGAATGGCTAGGTATAGACCACAATGGAGAAAAGAAGGAAAGAACACCATTTGCAGGAGGGAGGCGTGGAAATGTGGCACTCTGGAGGAAGTAGTGTAGCATAATGCCGAATATCCCTGTATGAGAAAAGAGAAAGGTTGGGAAATTTCAGAGGGAGAAGAAAATGTTTCATGGAGCCCTCTGCATGGTTCATTATTAATAAGTCATTCTGCTATCCTCTTGAAGCAGTCTTAACATTGAAGAACATTCTTTTTCCAAGCTTGTAGAATTGCCTTTAATTTTCTTCTGAATGCCTCATTGCAACTTCAGATGCTGGATGGTATTTGTTCCAATTTCTTCACACAACTACATAATTGTGAAATGAGATATACTGTAATGGAGGGAAACCTAGTGATATTAAAGCACTGACAGAAAAAAAAAAATGCCTGACCAACTCTGGGAAATCAAGGAAAATTTCTCTGAGGAAGTTGACACTTGATCTGAAACCTGAAGGATGGGTAGGAGTTATCTAGTTGAGATGGAATAGGGCGGCAGAATGCTCCTAGAAAACAGGCAAATGAAATCTTTGACAAGGTCAATGTTGTTGGAGTAAAGAGTGTGAGGATGGGGAAAGAGAACATTCCAGGTAAGGTTGGAGAGAGAGGAAAGGAGCCAGGAATGTGCAGAGAATTTATAGGTACCTAACCTGAAAATAGTGAATGCCATTAAACGGTATCATAAGGATCAGGCTTTCATTTGAAGAAAAACCTCACTTTAATTTACTACCACAATACATTCATTCAATGAGAACTGTCCACAACTACGGAAAATTTATGTAGCCAATTGCTGAACAAAATGAAATACAGGATATATGCATTTTGTTCTGTGAGTGGAAGTAAAACTAACACAATTGTGCTCAAGATCTGTTACTTTTTTCCCCATAACCAAAACTTACCCAACTTCGTAAGAAAGAGAAAAAGTTTTCAATGGAAACTTTTACTGTTGCTAATCAAACTTACTGTTTGCTTTGTTGCAGGTGATTTTTTATGCATCTCTCTAGTAAATGGTTCCGTTCAACTTCGCTACAACCTTGGTGACAGAACTATCATTCTAGAAACTCTCCAAAAAGTAACTATAAACGGAAGTACTTGGCACATAATAAAAGCAGGAAGAGTTGGTGCAGAAGGTTACCTGGATCTAGATGGGATAAATGTAACAGAAAAAGCCTCCACTAAAATGAGTTATCTGGACACAAATACAGACTTCTATATTGGAGGAGTATCTTCTTTAAATCTTGTAAATCCCACGGCAATAGAAAATGAACCTGTAGGTTTTCACGGCTGTATCCGACAAGTTATCATAAATAATCAAGAATTACAACTAACTGAATTCGGAGCAAAAGGTGGTTCAAATGTAGGTGACTGTGATGGGACAGCCTGTGGGTACAATACATGCAGAAACGGAGGTGAATGTACAGTAAATGGCACAACTTTTTCTTGCAGATGTTTGCCAGATTGGGCTGGAAATACATGTAACCAGTCTGTGTACTGTTTGAATAATCTTTGCCTCCACCAGTCTTTATGTATACCTGATCAATCATTTTCTTACAGTTGTCTGTGTACTTTGGGTTGGGTGGGAAGGTATTGTGAAAACAAAACTTCATTTTCAACTGCAAAATTTATGGGCAATTCTTACATTAAATACATTGATCCAAATTACAGAATGAGAAACCTCCAGTTCACTACTATATCCTTAAATTTCAGTACCACTAAAACAGAAGGTCTAATTGTATGGATGGGAATAGCTCAAAATGAAGAAAATGATTTTCTGGCAATTGGTCTCCATAATCAGACCTTGAAAATAGCAGTTAACTTAGGAGAAAGAATCTCTGTGCCTATGAGCTATAACAATGGCACATTCTGTTGTAATAAATGGCACCATGTAATTGTAATTCAAAATCAGACTCTTATCAAGGCCTATGTAAATAACAGTCTAATTCTTTCCGAGGATATTGATCCACATAAAAACTTTGTTGCTCTAAATTATGAAGGCATTTGTTATCTAGGGGGTTTTGAATATGGTCGAAAGGTAAATATCGTTACTCAAGAGATTTTTAAAACCAATTTTGTTGGCAAAATTAAAGATGTTGTATTTTTTCAGGATCCAAAAAAAATTGAACTAATTAAATTAGAAGGATACAATGTTTATGATGGAGATGAACAAAATGAAGTTACATAAAACTTAACACTAGAGATTTAAGTACACACTATACATAAATGCAGTTATTTTGATAGTTATTTCTTTGGTACATTGCTCACGGGGAATCAACTGTTTACTATTACCTGAAATAGTCTAAATGCTAACACATCTTTTTGGTAGGATTGTAAAATGTCACTGAAGGTTCTGATTGTTTTTCCTACATCTAATTTATCTGTATATATTTTGACTCATGTTTTAACTCCATTAGTTCATTCAATGCTTATTCACGGAATGTGCTTATTCACTTTGCTTATTCACTTCTTATCTATCCCTAATGCTTAAATTTTAAAATGAATGTGTAAACACAATTTTAAAAATCAATGTGTAAACTGAATTTTAAAATGTTGGGAATGAATTAGGGATAGGTACAAATAGGAAAAAGTCAAGTTATTAATCAAAGGAAAAATAAAATTTATACAAAGCAATGCAACCATATTGTATTACATGGCTTAGCTACATTTGTATGATTTAACGATGTAAAACTTGAACATAGATTTAAACCAAAAATTATTGCATGAATGTAGAAAGAGACGGTGAGAGGAAAGAACAACAGGCTGGTAAGAGCTAAATCCTTATCTTTTATAGTAAGACATTAATAGATATTACAGTATGTGCAAATTAAAAAATAGCATATGCATATCACAAACATGAAGGCAAACATCCTAAATATCTAAAAGAATTAAAAATGGTTGCCTCTGGAGAGAAGAGTAGTGCAGAGGCCTGTTGCATTTTATTTATAAACTTTGTAGAACTATTTGACTTTTTAAAACTATGTACTCATATTAACTGATCAAATTAAAAAATTAACCTTAATTTGTGTTTAACTGCTTTCAAGTCTATAGATCTCAAAATTGGGCATAAAATAGGTTCTAAACAATGCCATGGAAAATTACTGTCCTAACAATTTAGTACTGTTGATAGTATAACTTGAAAAAGTATTATTTTTCCCAAAACAGTTATACAATTGTGAACAGAATTTTCACTTCCCACTCCCGGTCCACCACTGCAGATTGGAAAGCAGTTATTGCTGTTGTTACCTGACATTTTCTGAGTTTGATATCTGTGACAATTTTGCCACTTGACAACCAGCAACAGATGACTGACTTGGTGAACTACCAGGAAGAATAGGTCATCTGGAGAAAAAAAAATCTTAATAATAAACAGCATGTAATGTTAAAAAAGAAAACTATGTAATTAATCATCAAGTAATTCGAGAAAAGAATTTACAAAAAATGAGAGCTGATGAATACACATTTAACTTCTGTGCAGATTCCAATCTATACAAAGTAACTAGGTAGTAATTTATCATTCAAAAAATATTACAGATTTTTGTCTTATTTTAGCCACTCCATTCATTCCAATCAAAAGGCTAAAGACATTCCTAAAAGGACCTAGGACCAGAGTTAAGAATGTCGACACCATTTGACAGGGCACAAACGTTTCCAAACATACAGTTCGTATTAACACTAGGAAGTGTGAGGGTAGAATATAAGGTAGAATTGCAGAATGTTTACACATTGATTCAAAGGTTTGTTTTTTAACAGAAACCACTCAAGACAACTCCATCAAATTTTGCTGAAAAACTGTTACCTAAACTGGTATTGATCCACATCACTGCATTTAACTTTGGAGATACTTACATCATAAGGATAAATGCTCTAAAGAAATTCCTTTTGGCAGCTGGTAATCAAATCTAACCTTTCAGAAAATGCACGTCATGTATAAACCAAGAAGGCTGTTTCATAAAAGCTTACAAAGTCTTCAAAGATACTGCCTGAACCACACTCCCATCATATTCGGTCACTTGTTCTCTCATAATAAAGTGTGCCTTTTCTTTAAAATAGCACTTCCCAAAGTATGGTCCAAGAACCCCTGAGATATTTTCAAGGAATCCGGAGTCCTCCCTTTCCCAAAAACGAATGAACATATTAACAGATTTTCTTCATATATTTCAAATAAAATGACATACTAGAAAACACTGAATGCAGAGCACGTAAGAGAATCCAGCCCTAAGTCAGAAATTGGAAATATGCAAAAATGAAGACAATGACACTCTTCTTACTAGTTTGGAAGCTAACATTTATATAAATGTTATATTAACAGATGAGATCATTAATAAATATTTTTAATGTTTATCACTTGACTTTCTTAGTATGCTAATGATGTAAGCCATATAAACAAAAGCTTTGGCATTTTCAATTTCTGAGAGTGTAAGGGATCTTGAAACCAAAAGTTTGAGAATTGCTGTCTTAAAGCTTTTCACAGTTGCAATTTTACATTCAGATTTTATAACTTGTCTTCTACCTGTAATCTCCACAAAATTGAAACTTTCCCATTTTGCTCATCATTGAATTCCAAATGCAGAAAACTGCTTGCAGAAGAGGCACACAATATTTAGGAACTGAAAACTGCTGCCTATTCTCCCATAAATCAAAATGACTTGAAAATATATTTTTCACCTTAAAACCCTGCAAACTTCATGTAACAAATTAACACTATTCCTGCTTCCAATTTTGCTACCCTGGTGATGATGGTGTTGATGATCTCCTATGTGAAATGCTTTTCCAGTATGAAATAAAAATGACTGCTACAGAAAGACCTTTAAGATAATTTTACTATAAATGTCACGAGGTTTCTCAAAGTGTTGAATGTAAACGGAACATTTTTAAAAAATAAGGTGCAGTAATATTTACCTTTTAAGTCTCCTTTTAAAGAATAAGTTCCTGAAAAAAAAAAATTACTTTGAGGACAAAATTATCTTAAAGTAAGTGTTTTTAAAAGACAGCTTGGGCTAACATATACATATATATACACACATGGACATACACACAATTATTTCATAGAAAAAGCATTTTGGGGGTATTTGGAGTTATATTGGATTCATTGCCCTTTCTTTAAGTGCTTAGGCTATTTCCCTCAATGACTCTGCTCTGCATCTATCTATAAGATGAAACTTGACAGGATGAACTCAAGCTTTCAAAGGACTTCTAGCTACTGATCTAATATTTGTTTTCAACTCAACTACTTTCTTGTTCTACATATTAACTATTATAATTCTTTGTGAAACAGAAATCAAAGAATTAGGGTGTTTGGCACCTTTTTAAAAGCAGTAACCAATTTCATTTGCAATTTGCTTTAAGAGACAGAAATAAACCTGATTATGTATACAGTTCTTTGTAGTCATTAGTAAGTTGCAGCCTGACCAGTGTTAGAAGAATGAGATGAGCACAGTACAACTAGTATATCCAAATGTTAAAATGCTGATTTACTAAGATCTGGTTCACTATCAAGCTCTCATAAGGTATTTAAGTGGTTCATAAACTTTAAAAACACAGCTACTATTAAAAACTTAGTAACAAACAAAGTTACCTGTTAAGGGGTAGTTTTAAGACACACGTTAATATGGAGGGGCTTTTCACTCCAATTTCTTCTCTATTGCTGGTGTTATTGTTCTTAAATTTTTAACATGTATTTACTATAGCCTTAACTATTCTATAAAGATTTAAGATTAATTCACCCACAATAAGCTGCAATTAGTGAGTCAAGAGCTGTGGAAGATGGCCCCCCAAAAGATGTCTACACCCCAATCCTTGGAACACCTGTAAATATGTTAGGTTACATAGGAATAGGGAATTAAGGACACAGATGGAATATAAGTTGCTAATCAGCTGACTTTAAAATAGGAAGATTACCCCTGGATTATCTGGGTGGGGTCAACAAGGTAACCACAAGGGTCCTTTGTAGAAGAGGGAATCAGAAGGGAAGGTCAGAGATAGTAGAGAAAGACTGGGTCCCATATTGCTGTCTTTAAATATGGAGAAAGGGATCATGAGCCAAGGAAATTGGGTGCCCTCTAGAAGCTAGAAACCAAGGCCAAAATAAAGAGGGAATCTCCTCGAAAGCCTCCAGAAAATGAATGCATCTTGCTGACACCTTGATCTTACCCAGTGAGATCTGCATAGACTTCTGATCCACAGAACCGTAAGATCATAAATTTGTGTGGTTTTAAGCTACACTTGTAGTGATTCATCACAGCAACAGAAAACAGGAATAGAGAATTAGGATTTGTGATTAAATTTTGCAAATCTGTACAAAATAACTTACAGGTTTTTGGTTATGTCTTCTGGCCCACACTGAGGAGTTGGGTTGCTCAGTGAAGGGTTTCTGACAGTTGGGTGGAATGCAAAGCAAGAGGGCTATGAAAGGTATATATGATCCAGGCTTTTGCTTCTTTTCCTCATTCTCAATTCTCACAGCACAATTGCTAAGCACATAGACTGTAGAGAAAAGGACAACTGAGCTAGGATTCCTGCTCTGACAATGGCAGGATAACCCGGCCAAGTTTCCCAACTTCTTTAAGTTCCAGATTCCTCAGCTCTAAGCCTTCACCTTTGAGTTGACCAATGTTTATACTAAGTGCTCAAAACCAGGGATGCCTTACAGAGGGCTCATGGAGGCTTTCTGATTGCCACAAAGATCACATGGGGTAAACTTTACAGGTACTGAGATGCCCTGGTACTTTTACCTAATAGAGGTATGCATTCGCTGTCTTTAGATGACTCTAAGTTTTTTTAAGTGTACAACTTTTTTTAAGGAGGTTTTTCTTGAAACAGGAGAAACTGAAAGGTGAAATTCATGTAATTCACTAGTTTGTATAAGGCTAGTTGTACCTGGGACTGAGAATGGCTTTGGATCTACTACTCGTTGAAAACTCTGCTTATTTTCCCTTTTTTTCCTCAAAAGGAAAACCTAAAATAGTTAATATGACCATACTTTTCCTACTCTCCACACAATGTTTCAGTCAATCAGTGGTTACAAGATCGGCCTCTAACCCCAGGAGATGCTCCTCCCTAATAGGAGGCTATATGGGCCTTGCTATTTTAAAAAAATGTATCAAGATTCAATCAGATCTGGTTAAAGAATTTTAGATATGTAGAAGAAACTCTTAGCTAAGAGGTGATCAAAAACTTACCTAAAAGCTTGTTTTCATTCATTAACCCATCATTTTTTACTTTTATCTTGCAAAAGAAATCTGGAGTCTGATAATCCCTCAACCAGATATATCAGTAAAGGGAGATGTATTGATGATATATACATATGAAATTGAAAAACTAATGTTTTTGTGTTTAATGTGTAAAATCCTGACAGCAATTTCTTTGTAATGGTGCAAATTATGACTTAGATTTTGTTTGGGAATTTGTTTTCTAACAAGTTAATTTCCAAAAGAAAAGTGGACCAAAGTTAAACGGGCTTTATTTAAACACAAGTCTTCTGTTTTAGAACTTTATGACGACAAATTTCAGAGGATAAGGTAGTGAAAAAAGTACTGCAAGTCACTGCAAATTAGATAGAATGTTTGGTTCTGAATTTCCTCCCTTCTCTCCAGCAAAAATAACAAAGACAATTCTGTTTCAAAACCAATTTTTAACTCTAATCTTTAAGTTCTTTAGGAAAACAATCTTAATTTTGTGCAATTATTTATATTTTTCTTCATTAATACAGGTAAGTAAATAGTTATACTGAGTTCTCTTTGTTTTTTGGGAGTTTTTTTTTTTTTTGTCAGCATCATTTGATAGCTCTTGCTTTACATTACAGCCATCAAAACCATGTGTTTTAGGGTTTAAATAAATTTAGATTTGAATTAATAGTTTTCATATGTTTTTTTTTTTCAAGTAAAACTAGTATATGAAACTGTACAGTTACTTTACAAATTAGGCTAAATCACATTTTATAAAAAGATTCAAAACATATTTCTCTTCAAGTTCTGTGGTCTTTAATTTTAATGATTGGTGAGTCAGAGTACCAAATTGTGATGGTGTGAAAGTTTTCAGAAACTTACCTAAAAGGGGGCTATAGCTGCACAGTGTTTCACAAGTAAATTCTAGCCTCTTTAGAACTACACAATTCATCTCAGCCTATAAGATTTTAAAAAATTGTTTTTCCCCTCATCTAATCATAGATAGCTATGTCTGTATGTTCTTGGCTGAGTAATGAAAAATCAATGTTTGAAGGTAATTAAAGCTTTAAAGAAGAATTTCTTTTACTACTGAATTTCAAGTCACACACACAAAATAGGTGAGAAATTCTTTTATCATATTTAGAATCAAAATATCCCTTAAAATATTTACATTTTACAGTAAAAAGGATAGCAAAACACAAGATCATGTACAAGCTTAAGTATTCAAGTTTCTGAAGAGCCAAAAATGAAAATGAAAACAATGGCCTACCACAAAGCTGTAGTACATGGTAATAAATGACTTCAATGAGTGTAGATTAAAGCAATAAATGTATCCCTTGGGCTTCTGATTCTTGGTCAAAAACTGCTCAACTAAATGATTAGCATAATCTGATTATGAAGTTTCTTGGATTTTTGTTGCTCCTCTACAGTTTCTTTAAAAACAGTGCAATTTAAAACAAACTTACAGAGCACACATTACTCCCAAATTAGTCATTATATAAAGGACATTCACTAGAGGCAGTAAATATATTCCATAGTTAACCATATTTACCAATTAAGGAATAAAACTAAAATTTCTAAGCCTTTATTGCATATTAATAAAACAAATCTTTGAATATACAGCAATGTAAAACTTTTAAAAATATTAAATTCCTATAACTAGGGACAGTCGGTATGAAGAAGGGATGATGAGCACTGGTACAGGGCACTCTGCACCAACACACAGAATTTACTGTTCTGCAAATGACTGATAGTAAAAATTTTAAAGATGGCACAATCCTAGCAGGCAATCTTTCTTTTGTTTACAAGATACAACATTTAACAGTTATTTAAATGTAATCCTGAAGCAGCCTGCAAAAATTTTACCTTTTGCTTTTAGTTCTGTCAGTGTGGTCCCTATCTTTGTGGTACCTATCCCTCTCCTTTTCTCCTTCTCTATGTTTACTTTTCTCTCGCTCTTTGTCCTTCTCATAGTCTTCACTTTTAGGTTTATCTGGCTTCTTGTCTACACTCCTACTATCTCTGCTTGCTTTTCCATCTGTTCCTCGATCACCATGTGATAACCGTGCCCTCTCTTTATCTTTGTGCCCTTCCTCCCTGCTTTTTCTGTCTCTGTCCTTGTCTTGGCTTCTGTCTCTGCGTCTATGCCTTTCAGATTCTTGCTCCCATTCCTTTTCATGTCGCTCTCTTTTCAAGTGGTGTGAATCACTATAAAATCTCTGGCGGTCCCCTTTACCCCTATTAAATGGCCTATCCAGTTGCTGTTGGTCTTGCCTACCCCAAGGGTCACTATGGCGCCTTTCTGGTCTCCGAACGTCTTTAACCTGGTAAAAACTCTGGGGGCCTATATACCTTGATGCTTGTGAGAGAGGACCCATCATACGCTGTGGCTGACCTGGAAGATGAACAACAGGTGGCCAGGGAACCATGGGATTTTGAGCAAAGCCAAAGCCTGGAGGGGGAAGTAATGGAGGTGGCAAATGTGGTGGAAATCCAAACATGCTTTGTGGGGGAAAATTAGGAGGCCCTGGAAATGGAAATCCAGGTGGGCTAGACTTGAGATGCTGAAGGTTGGGCTGCTGTGGCCTCATGGGTGAAAAGTTTGTACTTGTTCTGGGGCTGGTGCTTCTGGAAGTAAAGGTGATGCTTTTTGAAGGAAATTCTGATGGACATGTGTTTCCAACTTCAAAATGAGATGTCGCTACTGCTGATCCTCTTCGAAATGGGTGCACAGTTTCAATATTTTGCATTAAAATATCCTCCTGTAAGGGTTTTGCTTGTTCTGCCTGAGAAGTCTGTATGTTTTCTACTGATGGCGAGTTTTGTGCAACTTTTAAATTGTCACTCTGCTGAACACATGAGTTTTTCTCTACAGAACACAACTTTTCCTCTACATTCATTTGTTCTGTTAAGTGCTCCTTGTTGTGTGACAGACCAGGAAGGATGTGTTTTTCTCCATTCCTGCAACTATCTCCATCTTTGCTTTCTGAAGTAGTTACAGGCTGACTTCGTCCTGCCGCTTGCCTAGGATCCCTTTTCAGGTTGATAAACTGTGGAGACCTTGTATTAGCAACAAGGTTTTCACTACAGCTCACATTACCATCTATGTTTCCTTTTCCTACATTAGATCTGCATGGAGAACTATCTGAAGTCTGGTTATCTTGCAAACTATTCTCTTGATCTTCCTGAAGCTGTCTTTTTAATGTTTTCTCTTTACTCTCCACAGTTTCCTCTTGTTTTGACTGAATCGATAAATTTGTTAAAAATGCTTCTGTAGAAACATCTGGTGGTTTACCTCTGAGACTAAGACTTGTCAAAGGCCCTGCAGAAATGGAAGAGGATCCTACTATTGATGTTTCTTCTCCTACTACTGCTGACTTATCTGTGGATTCTGAAAGATTATCTACTTTAACTTTTACCTCCTGGTTTTCACCATCAGTGACTTCCACATTATCTATTTTTTCTATTTTTGAGTTGGTCTGCTCATTTAAAAATGGAATTTCTTTAAGAGCGTTTTGTTCCATCACTGACTGAGCCTGGTCATATACTTGACCAGCGGTGCCCAAAAGGCTTTGAAGTATATCATCCACAGGAAGAGGTTTATTTGCTAATTCCAGAGTAGTAGGTTGATTTTCCCAGCCAATCAGTACGCCAGGAAGAAATCTTAAAGGTTTTGGTGGCTCATGTTTGGTGACTTCCATTAAAGGTTCAACTGCTGTTGGAAGGTCTTCCTGAAGATTCTGCTGAGGTTTATTTCTCTGCTTGTGTAATACAGTTGTAAAGGAATTAAAAAAGTCATTTTCTTCCTCTGGTGCTTCTTCTGTAGAAACTTCTATTTTATTTTTTTTATCAGGTGGCAATGCTATTGGTGCACTTTCAGGAGTCTCAGCTATATGACTCGTACTAGCACAGGCACTGTGCTGCCGCTTCAGTTTCTGACGAATAATTAAGCCCAACAATAGATTAGGTCTATGCAGTTCAAGCCCTGTATAAAACCAAAAACATTAATTAATTCATTATTTTCCATCATTACAAAAAAGGGTAAAATTCTGCCTCTAACTTATTACAGGATATTAAATGGTGCCTGGCCCTGTAAAGCCATCTCTAGATGGCTGGATCCTGACAAAGAAGGCAGAATCAGTCTTTTCACTCTGGTCCCACCTCCCATGTTATTTCAATCTTATCCTATTATTAAAACGTATACCTACCAGGTCCATCAAAAGGCACAAGAGGGTGTGGAATTTTATCTGTGGCACCCAAAGGAATAAGGTACATATCTTTAACCTGCTTCATGTTGTTAGCAGCTACTCCATAGCGCTTTCTGCTACTGAAGTATGCAAAGAGCAAAGTATAAGAAATTTGATCTTCTTCAGTTACTGGTGTGAAGCGAACCACACAAATTTCCTGTTCAAGAAAAGAACAAATGATTGTTTAAGATAATAAGCTAAAGAGTAGCTTGGTTTTAAAACTATTTCTCAATTAGTAATAATCTACTGAACTTTATAATGATAGTACCAAATAACATGGTTTACCAACTTGAATACAGAAGAGAATATTAAAAGGAAGTAACTCTTAAGAAAAAAAGATCTTTACTGATCCACTGATGGATTTGTTTTATCTGATGGCTTGCACTTCTTAGGGAAACGTAAAGAAATGGAGTCCCAAGGTGATTAACGACTTTTATGAAGGTGACAAATACAACTGTGTCTGTGGCAGAGATGATACTGAAACCCAAGTCTTCTAATATCTATACTATGTCGTGATTTCCAATGCTGTAACCTCCACAAAGGGCTGCCTATGTTCTTGACCCACTGGGAACTAAAAGCACCCAACACTTCCACCCTACCATACATTTATATACACAACAGAGAAATCTACTAATAATCCAGTTACTAGGCACTGAATTTAGAAACAAAAAGGGCTGTATTAAGAGACCTTAAACACACATAGACCATAAATTTTGTAAAGTAATTTGGCTTATTCAGGAATTTTCTTGCTTGCCTCTAGGTTCCCGGCTTTGTTTCAGATAGAAAAGACAGTCCTAATTTGTTACTAATTTGGTAGTGTTCAAAAACAATGGATGGTATATGGCCGAAATGGGAGAGCCAGATTTGCTGCAAAGCCTAAAACTGATGCAAGCTCCTAAGGAAAACATGTGAATGAGCTGAAATATGACTCTATCTCTTATAAAATGTGTGTCATCTAAACTGCCCTCTTTTAGAGTAAAAATCACCATATGTATGTTAGTAACAGCTATTACAGCGTGTTTAAATCTGTTAAATTGGAATATACTATAAAGTGTTGGGCAGTAATATATGTGTGGATTCAAGACTGATTCTCAAAATGCCCAAGAGTAATACTTCTCATTTTTATTAGTGCTTTAATTTGTATTTTAACACTGTATCAATTTAAATTCTAAAATCTATATTGGAACAAAATATTCTTTTCAGCTTAAGATTACCCATTTTGGTTCATTCCAAAGGAAAACTAGAGACTACTAGAAAAAGAGCCAAAAAAGTAACATTTATTCATTCAAGATTTATTTATTGAATGACTGTAATATACTAGGTACTATCACATCCCCTGGAAGGAAAAACAATTTCTTCTAATGATTAAATTTTCCTCTGTAGTAATAATATTCTATAAGTTAAAAAAAAAAAAAAAAAGAAAATGTAGAGAGAAAAAGGAAAAGGAGAAATATTATTGTAATAGAGCCATTTCACAGTATCTTTTCTCCTTTCCTCCTATTACTAATGAGAAGCCCTTAACTTTTACCTGGGCACATGGCCATCTAATAAAGATTACATTTCCCAGCCTCCCTAGCACCTATGTATGACTATGTGACTAGGTTCTTTCCAATGGAAGCTGATGACTGCAATTTGCCTTTGAAACAACTAGACAGGTATTCCTCATTTATTCCTATTTGGTATGTTTGACTGCTGAGGACAACACTCCAATCAACTTCCATATTCTTTCAGTCACTATATTTTAGATTCTTTCTTTTACAATAGCTTAGCTGTGCCCTCACTCAAACACATGTCTATAATAGAAGCAAGGCAAAATTTCAGGGTGAATTTCAATATTTACTCTAAAACATTTCTTCTAAAACATTAACAGAAGCCACAAAGAGAGCATCCCAGAAGAGGAGAGGAAAAAAAAATGCTGTACTTTTACAGCCTCAGCAAATGGCTTTTGTTCAGTTTTGTGAGGTGTATTATGTAGACTTAAAATGTGTATTGCCTCCTTTCCCCAGGAGACCTTGCACCCTTGCAAAAGAATTCTGAACTGTTTACTTTCTAAACATTTTCCCATGCTGGTATAGTGAAAAAAGTTTTCCTCACCTTGGTTCCTGATGCTTTTATTTTTTCCACATAATCCCAAACCGTCTGAGGTGATATCCTGCCACCTACTTGAATACTATCTGGCAGGTCCTGTGGTAAAAAAAAAAAAAAAATCAATATATATAGATTATTATGACATTAGCAATTCATACAAATTTGGTTCTAAGACTAATTTGAAACAGTAATAAAAACAAGTAAATAAAAAGGTTATGAAAAATGCATCAGAAAACAAGATAATATAGAGAGAGTAATGAGGCTTTACTTAAAATGCCAACTAAAGGCCAGGCGCGGTGGCTCAAGCCTGTAATCCCAGCACTTTGGGAGGCCGAGACGGGCGGATCACGAGGTCAGGAGATCGAAACCATCCTGGCTAACACAGTGAAACCCCGTCTCTACTAAAAAATACAAAAAACTAGCCGGACGAGTTGGCGGGAGCCTGTAGTCCCAGCTACTCGGGAGGCTGAGGCAGGAGAATGGCGTGAACCCGGGAGGTGGAGTTTGCAGTGAGCCGAGATCCGGCCACTGCCCTCCAGCCTGGGCAACAGAGCGAGACTCTGCCTCAAAAAAAAAAAAAAAAAATGCCAACTAAAAATGACTGATGCCTAAAATACAGCTACTAAGAAAGAGTCTGAGTTCATGCCCAATCTCACTATGAAAGATGGAAAAGGGAAGCAATGGCAAGCATACCACATTAACAATTCAGAAAGAACACATTTCAGAATATTAGCAGAGATTGTAACTTCCCCTTTTGGTAGTAGTAGGCAGGAAAATTCCTTAATAATTAACAGCTGAATTTCAAAGGTTACCAAATCTACTTACAGAGTGCATTTTTGCAAAAAGGAGAATAATACTGTAATAATTCATGGTTTTTTTTAAAGGCATAATCCTTCTGAAAACAGATGATTACACACAAAAGCAATTAAGAATATTTAACTTTATTCAGTACATTCCTATTTTTTCCATGAAGACTGAGGTAAATCATAAAAACATACTTGATATTAAATTCAATTTAGTTTATTTAAATTATTAACTACTTTAAAATATTTGATTTGGGAGTTTAGTCCCAAACTAAAAACAAGTACAAAATGGAAGTGAAAAATCTGGACAGCAACCACATAAAAACTGTGTCTTGGAGAGGAAAATAATAATTTTGTTTAAAATCAAAAGGATTTTGTAGTTAACGGCTTACCTCTCCATTTAAAGAATTATCTTCACCATGGACTGACCAAACAATAAATTTCTAAACAGATTTGTTCAAGAAGAACATCATGGGTCTAATTCATTTTTCTCTTATAAAGGCCACATTTTTAAAATATTTATCAAGCAAATTGTATATAAAATTGATTAGTCTGTTTATTAATTGAAAACACACTGCTAGGCTGGGCAAAGTGGCTCACATCTGTAATCCCAGTACTCTGGGAAGCAGAGGCGGGCAGATCACTTGAGGTCAGGGGTTCGGGACCAGCCTGGCCAACATGGTGAAGCCCCGTTTCTACTAATAATACAAAAATTAGCCAGGTGTGGTAGCACATGTCTGTTAACCCTAGTTACATGGGAGGCTGAGACAGGAGAATGGCTTGAACCCAGGAGGCAGAGGTTGCAGTAAGCCGAGATCACATCACTGTACTCCAGCCAGGGCAACAGGGCAAGATTCAGTCTCAAAAAAAAAAACACCCCACAACTGCTAACCAAATAAACTGATATAAACAATATTACACTGAATTAAACTAATTGCAGCCTAATCCAAAGAAAAGTAAAATTCATGTTAGCCTTAAAACAAAAAACAGGCAAATGATTTAGGCTTTTCCAAATACTAAAAGGAACTTTTTACAATCTTTTAATTCTTTAAAATCAGCGATGGAGAATAAATGAAAAAGATAAGAGCAAGATAGCAAAATATGATCTCAATATAAATACAGTATATATGTACTGACTTATTTTCCTTCTATACACATACAAAAATACATTTCCTTCAAAATAGTTCAAAAATGTCAGTCTCATTTATCACAATATTATAATGTTACTGCTGCTTATTTTCCATAAGTACCACATAATTTCTTCCTATTTCCCTCAGGTGTAAAACCAACCAAGGGTGTCACTGGCAGCAACTATAGTCACTAGTTTCACTGGTTTTCAACTAGCTGTAAAGCTTCAACTCCCAGTCTACATAAACCACATTCACAGAAATAGGCAGGTAAGAACAGTAGTCATGAAGATGGGGAAACGTAAGCAGTGGGGAAATTAGAAGACTTGTTCAACAAAAAAATCTCAATGGGTTAACATTAAAGGCCAAAAATATGTAAATCTTTTATTTAAGTGTGTATTCAAAGAAAAACTTGGATAGCCATGTAGACCCTCATTGATTTTTAATTATCTGACACAGTGAGGCAGTACATCTTGGGAAAAGTACAGGACATGGGAGTTTAAAACTTTCAGAGTATAGCTTATTTCACAATTCTAAAGATCCATTTGTTAATTCATAATTATGTTACTTGAACTGTTTAAGAATCATTGTTAATAAATATTTCTATTTCTAACTCTGTCTTATTTCCCTGTCAATTACTTTCAGAAACACACATATCAATTCATGCACAGAAGAGCAGAAAAGTTCACAGTACCTCTGTCAGGTATTCAGGGGAGCCAGATACTGGATAGGCTTTGGTAACAAATTTTGCCACAGAAGGCATGTTGATAAAACCTTTCCAGATGAAGTTCAATCGAGCCAGAAAGGTAGACTCAACCTCAACAGTTCCAGGCATCTCTGGACTAGAAAATGACATTAAAAAGCCTAAAGACAAGCTGATGAATAAATCAATGTCCTACTTAGTTATCAGTTACTCGTATTTTAGCATGTGAAGAAGGCCAAAACATGAGGCTATTGACAAAGAGTTCACACTTTTATTTTATAAAATTACATTCATATTTACATAGTTATGTTTTACAAAATCTTCCCTTTTGGCTGGCTTAGGAGAACTAAGATCGAGAAAAGTGCAAGCATTTCTTCTTTAATAATCTATCCCTGACTTTTGGGACCAGCACAATTAAAGAGAATTTAAAGCTGTTTCCCCACACACTCAAATCTCTCACTCAAACCACTCAAAATAAATTTACTTTCAAAGTCTTGTTTTATCTCAAAGTACAGGAAAGTACAGTTACTTTCTCAAATGAAAGTTCCCAAAATGTCACTTCTCTGTTTTCAAAGACTTGCAAGTATAATCTGGCAAAGATCTATGATGAGTGCAGAATTTACAACAGAGAAAATTACCGTGGAGCAGGAGAGAATGTTGACTTTGGAGACTCTTGTTTCTCCTCCTCAAAGAATTCAGAAGCCAAAATATTTGAGGTTGAAGACAACGCATCTGCTATACTTTCTGCTTCATTGTCTGAATGTTTACGAGTTACTCCTACAACAACTTTTACTTTTTTTGGAGAAAGATCATCTACAGGTGGTGCCATTCGACCTAAGCCCAGAATACACCAAAAAAACACAATTGTTATTAACCACAACTTTTATAACTTGACCCATTTTCACTTTCTAAAGTTATTCAGGTTCTATGATTCGATTGTTGAGTAACCATACATCTCCTGGGGTTATATCTAATTGTCATCATTTAGTTATGTTACAACCACATTTAAGAATCAGCAGAAAATTCACCAGTATTCTCCCCACTGCCAGTCCTCTTCTATATACAGGGACCTAAGATTATCTGAAATGCAATTCAAAGCAAATCGTGCATGGTTCTACCTATAATAAAGTTAATTTCCCCTTAAAATCACTTTATAATTATTTCCTACATATAAAACATATAATGAGTAAATATGGACAAGATTAGCAGTCCCCAACCTTTTTATCACCAGGAACCAGTTTTATAGAAGACAATTTTCCCATGGACAGTGGGATGGGGGGAGAGAGATGGTTTCAGGATGAAACCATTACACCTCAGATCATCAAGCATTAATAGTTAGATTCTCATAAGGAGCACCCAACCTATATCCTTCAGATGTGCAGTTCACAATAGGGTTTGTACTCCTATGAGAACCTAATGCCACTGTTGATGTGACAGGAGGCGGAGCTCAGGCAGTAATGCTCACTCGTCCACCGCTCACCTCCTGCTGTGAGGCCCAGTTCCTAACAAGCCACGGACCGTACAGGTTTGTGGCCCAGCGGTTGAGGACCCCTAGAGTAGACAGTGTTCCTCTCTTAGTGATGTGAAAAATTAGAAGAAGAGAATGTTAAACAACTCAGACAAGCTAAAATGAAAATATGATTACTAGAACCTAAAACAGGTTTCTTAATTCTTGATAATTTTTTTTTAACTAAACCACACCAAATTTCAATAGTCTCGAGATGTAACATGAAGAACTAAGACAAACCTGTATATCTGTAACCAGGTTTGGATTATACAGCAACAGCTCATGACTCTACACGCCTGAAGAGACACCTCACCAGAGAAGTTATACAGGTGGCATATAAGCATGAAAAGATGCTACATCAGGAAAATGCAAAGTAAAACAACAGAGAGATACCACTATACACCTATCAGAATGGCCAAAATCTAGAATACTGAAAACACCAAATGCTAGCAAGGATGTAGAGCAACAGGAACTCTCACTCATTGCTGGCAGGAAGGCAAAATGAACTCTCATTCATTGCTGGCAAGAAGGCAAAATGGCACAGCCTCTGTGAAAAATAGTTAGGAGGTTTCTTAAAAGATAAACACACTCTTACTATACAATCCAGCAATTGTGCTCCATGGTATTTACCCAAAGGAGCTGAAAACACATCCACACAAAAAAGCTGCATACAGATGTTTATACTAGTTTTATTTATATAAGTTTGGCAATTGCCAAAACTTGTAATAAAACAAGATCTCCTACATTAAGTGAATGGATAAACTATATAAACTATATATCCAGACAATGGAATATTATTCAATGCTACAAAGAAATGAGTTATCCACCCATGAAAAAACATAGGGGAAACTTAAATGCATATTACTAAGTGAAAGTAGCCAATCTGAAAATGTTACATACTAGATGATTCCAATTACACAATATTCTGAAAAAGGCAAAACTACAGACAGTGAAAAGATCAGTGGTTTCCAGGCATTGGTGGGGGTGTTGGGGGAAGGGATGAATAGACAGACAAAAGAGGATTTTTAGGGCAGTGAAAATACTCTGTATAATACTATAATGCTAGATTCATGTCTTTACACATTTGTCCATACCCACAGAATGTACAACTCTAAAGAGTGAACGCCACTGTAAACTATGGATTTGAGGTCATTATTTTTCAGTGTAGGTTCGCCAACTGTAATAACTGTACCACTCTGGCGTGGGATGTTGGTAACAGCGGAGAATACGCACGTAGGGAGGCAGCAGGTATATGGGAAATCTCTGTAACTTCCTCTCAATTTTGCTATGAACCTAAAACTGCTCTTAAAAATAAAAAGCTTTTTTACAAAAAAGTAATTTCAGTTTCCAATTTGTCTGTTATATATAATAATAAAATATAAATACTATTTTACTCCTTTACTTTAGTAAATGACAGTATCATCACAACTGCCCACAATTTTTGATGTTCATTCTAATGGTTAAATTCTTGTCATCTGACTCCGGCAAGAAGAATTTTTAAGATCAAATCATGTATGGTATAATTAGGTCTAGATAGCAGACTACATACTACAGTATCAAACTATACCTCAACCCAGAAAACTAGTCACACAAAAGCTTAAACTGTGGGTGAGTGCTTCACCACCAATACTGGGAAAACAAAACCTACTTAAATTACATATACTAGTATACAAGTATCCTTCTTTCATAATGAATGCAAAATTTTAGGAAGAAAAAACTTCCAATTACCTATGCAAATTTTGCAATTGAGATCAAAAAGATGCTGTCTGTGTTGACTAGTGGTATCTTTAGACATAGAGTCAATCTCCTCTTTTTGTTTTTCAGATCCTTCTGGCTTCTCCAGTGACTTATTGGCAGCTGGTTCCTAACGTAAGTGAAAGTAAAAATTAGTTTTAGCTGATAAAATTTGGCCTCAATTATCAAAATCAATTTATATTTCCCATTTATATTTTTCCAAAATGAAATTGTTCCATAGATAGGTTTTTTTTGCTTTTTACTATTTCTTAAGAAAATGAATGCTAACTTTTAACTGTAACTTAAAAGAGCAAAAATTTAAACATTCCCCATTCTTCAAGGCTTTTAATAAGACTTCAAATTATTTCTTCACTGATTTTTGAAAATAAGAAAAGCTATGCCACCTATCAAACGACAATCTGCCTAAGAAGCACTTACAGATTTCTAAAGCCTACTAAAAAATTCACTAAGTCAAGCCAGGCACAGTGGCTCATACCTGTGATCCCCGCACTTCGGGAGGCCGAGGTGGGCAGATCACTTGAGGTCAGGAGTTTGAGACCAGCCTGGCCAACATGGTGAAACTCTATCTCTACTAAAAATACAAAAAATTAGCTGGGTGTGTTGGCGCATGCCTGTAATCCCAACTACTTGGGAGGCGGAGGTGGCAGCATCGCTTGAACCTGGGAGGTGGAGGTTGCAGTGAGCCGAGACTGCTCCACTGCACTCAAGCCTGGGCAACAAACCAAGACTCCATCCCACAAAAAAATAAAAAGAAATTCACTAAGTCAGAGCACTCCAGGAATCTACATTGTAATAACTATTTAACAGGTACCTATAATACAATTTGCACACTGAGAGAAACATTACTCAACACTCAAAAAACCACTAAACCAATAAAATAGGCCACTTTGAAATGGATGCATATTTTAAAATTCTTTTCTCTACTTTAAAAACATTAGACAAATAAACTTTTTCTGAATCTTCATGTTTTGAGCTATAAAACATGGTATATCTATCCTTACCTGAATCTCCATGGCTGCTTCCTGTTCTTTCATTGGGGCATCACTCTCAATTTCTATTTCACCTTTATGAGTTATTTTGGTGATTGGCCGTCGTTCCACTTCTCTCTGCTCTTTCTCAATCATTTCTATGGTCTAACAGAAAATACTTTTAATTTAAAAAATATTAACTTAAAATATGTATTTCCAAATGTACACCTTAAATAATAAGAGCTTACCTAAAAATAAATGCATCATCACAGATGACTTTTAATCTTAAGGTAATGTCTCATATAACAAACATATTCTGAATACTGTTTATATGCCAGAAACAGTATTAAGTACTGGGGTTATAAGAATTAGACCCCATACCTCAACTATGAGAAGTTGACATGTACATTTATATCAGGAGGCAAATGAGGTCCAAAGTAATTTGCAAAGTGGTGAAACACAGTATTTATATTTGAAATCTGTTTGCTGATTTAGTACTTTTTAGCAGCTGCCAAGGGGAAATAGGAACTATCTCGCTCTTAAATTCCTAATTCAATGCTCTAACATACCCCACAATAGCAGTTTAATCCAACGACTGATCTGGTAGTCCTTTATTAGTTATCTCCTAACTAAACCTGCTTAGTGACCTTGAAAATTCAGTTTGAACAAGCTTAGCAACAAAACATCAAAATGAAGCAAGTATAACGAGAAGTAGTAAAAAGGTAGCCAGGAATAGAACAGGTAAGGAGGGCACAGATGGGACTCCCTTTGTTAAGTACAAATTATCCTTTAAAGAAAAATCAGGTACATGGCCTTAAGAAAGAACAAGCTGCCATTTTCTGATGCAGATGATACTCGCAGCCAGTTTCAAAGCAGAAGAGTGGCATGTGCATATTTGGGATATAGAGGGAAAGAGGAGGAAGTGATATTATTTTCAAAATATAAGAGGAGGAAAAATTACATATGGGAAAGGTAAAGGAATGTATGAAGAAGTATGATATGTCAAATCAAGGCTTCTAGATGAGCTTCAAACTAGATCTGGCATAGGTCTATATGGAGGTTTAGTGACTCAGATGTAACTAAATATGATGAACAAAAGAATCAGGTAAATCATGTGGAGTTAATATGAACTATAACCAGTATTTTCTAGAATAAGTGGCTAACATTCTGATGCCATTGTAATACAAAAATTGGATAACATGGCTATCTCACTGTCACAATAGCTCTAAGTAACATACTCAATTTTTAAAGGTACTCTTAAGTACCTTTAAGTTCACAATCTCCAAACAAACAAAAACTCTTGCTATCTGTGAGTTTCAGAATTTTTAAATTTGAACATGAAATATGGTGCACACACTCTGTATTACATAACATTCCAGTTAGGTCTGAGACAGTACCATATAATATACAATATTTCTGTGAATATGAACATTCATACATGGCAATTCAGGTCAAGCTTTATCAATAAATTAGTTATGCGAAAATAACTTTATTTTTCAGAGCTTCTGGCATTTGAAACTTTGGATAAGAGATAAACCTGTACACATTTTTATTCTGACTTAATTCATCTGGCTCTACAAATTACCAATATTCATAATACCTTCAAACTGTGCTGCTGAAAAATACAGATGTAATTATGAAAAGTGTTAATTCTTTTCCCATCCTTCTCATTTACAAACTATGATAAAACACAAGGTAATTCTGTAACCTAGTAACTGGAGAAAATGAGAAAAAAAACTGACAAGATCAGGGAAACCAACAGAATTTAAGAACTAGAGGAATGGAGAACACGTAACTAAAAGAAGCATGTAGGCCGGGCACGGTGGCTCATGCCTGTAATCCCAGCACTTTGGGAGGCCAAGGTTGGCGGATCATGAGGTCAGGATATCGAGACCATCCTGGCCAACATGGTGAAACTCCGTCTCGATTAAAAATACAAAAATTAGCTGGGCATGGCAGCGCGTGCCTGTAATCCCAGCTACTCCGGAGGCTGAGGCTGAGGCAGGAGAATCACTTGAACCCAGGAAGCGGAGGCTGCAGTGTGCTGAGATCGCACCACTGCACTCCAACCTGGCGACAGAGCTAGACTCCATTTCAAAAAAAAAAAAAAAAAAAAGCAGCAGCATGTACCAGAAAGTCTGTGTTATTGTGCAGTCTGTGAGTTTACCTCCGTATAATTTTTACCCAATGGCTGAAAAAAAATAATTTTGATAATCAAATGCCTATTCATCGATAATCTTACATGTCTGTTTTCTCTTCGTCTCCAAGCAGCTAACTCTTTAGAAGCTAGTTCTTCTGGACTCATTCTGATAAGATGACCAGGAGTTACTTCTCCTTTCAGTACTTTTTTAAATAATATCTGGAAGGATTTTAAAACAGGAATAGAAGGGGAGACAAACATTTAAAAGAGTGGTTACTCTTTTAACGTAAAAGAGTGGTTACTATACAGAAACTTGTAATAAAGATACAATTTTTGAAGACTGATTTACAAATTTTTAATTATTTATATATTACCTACTACACAGAGATTAAATGACAGCTTTGTGTTCTAAGAATTTATCTAAGGCAGCAAAACAAACATTTCATGTAAAAATCAACACATATGGAGAAGCATGTACAGTAGAACCATTACAATACCTACCAGAAAGTTGTATTAAGTCTACCCAGGGACACAATCTAACCATAACAATAAGCAATCTATAGTATAGGAAGGTACTGCATCTACAGCTTTACGCAATGTAATGGTCTTCATAGTTTTAAGATTTTACGTATTTAAATCCTGACAAGCTTGGAGGAAACTGCAGAGCAAAGAACCACCTGCAAGAAAGAAACCTGAAAGAAACCGGAGGGAGGCCGGGTGCCGTGGCTCACGCCTGTAATCCCAGCACGTTAGGAGGGCAAGTCAGGCAGATCACAAGGTCAGAAGTTTGGGACCAGCCTGGCCAAAATGGTGAAACCCCGTCTCTACTAAAAATACAAAAATTAGCTGGGCATGGTGGTGCGTGCCTGTAATCCCAGCTATTCAGGAGGCTGAAGCAGGACAATCATTTGAACCCGGGAGCCGAGGCTACAGTGAGCTGAGATGACGCCATTGCACTCCAGCCTGGGCGACAGGGCAAGACTCTGTCTCCAAAAAAAAGAGAAAAAAACCTGAGGGAAATAAATCTTTATTTAATTGCTGAAGTTAAGCTTCCAGATCATGTAATTCCAGAAGCATCTGATCCCTGGGACCATGATGGCAGAATATACAATATATATTTTTAAGTCTCTGTTAGTATACCTCAAGAAAATACCTCAAATCACATACTGTAGCAAACATCCTTAAACAAATTTGTATCAGTTGTGTGAAAACCTTTCATGCAAAAAGGTTGCATCTAATTACATTCTGTTACCTAGAGTCATCTATAGTAAAAAAACCGCTGGTGGACCTAAGTAAATGTCAGACACAAGAGATCAGTCATGTTCCAAACTTTTAAAATGTTCACTGGCGTGACTTTTGCTTATTTTACTTATCAGAGACTGACTTTTGGTGTTGAGAGCTAACACTGACATACACGCACACACATGCACAGCCTTCAGATTTCCTGTCCAAAATACAAAATCCCAAGAAAAAAATTATTAATATTTACTGCTAAAAGATACTTGTAACTAAAGTTATATTTAAGACTATCTTTAGAACTAAAGTTATGTATTTTCTTAAGAAAATAAATTACATTTCAATAAAAACAATTTAAAAGCATTTTTACCCTATCTTCAGATTTAAGTATAAATAGCTATTTTCAAATTGAAGAAAAAAAGTGTTACAAATTTTAGCTTAAAAGTTTTTGAAGAATACATATGAATGAATTTTTTAATAAATTGGATTATATAAAGGAGAGTAAAGAAAAAAATAATATAAATCAGGTTAAGACATGGTTAGCATTTCAGTAGACTGAATGGTTAATGCTATCCATTAGTTTAGTACGCAGAATTCTTCAGTAGCAAAAAGACCATTAAAATTACATGTTCTACATCAAAAGGAAATCTAATCTCACTCCAATTAACAAATTATAGATCTACTGTATTACAATCTGAGATACCTACGTATTCAGGAAAGTTGGAAGCATAAACATATGAATAAATCATACTTACATTGTTTTTAGGATCTTTCAAATTAAACATCAAACTTCTGTATTTGTTCTTATATTTAGCATCTGTGTCCCGAAAAAAAGAGAAAAGTTCTTTCTCAATTTTTGTGGCAACTTTTGCTGCCTTTTCCTCTGGTACCTTCAAATTTGAGTCTGTAAGTCTTAAAATTAGAACAATTAAATTATTTTTCAAATATATAAAGCATAATTATTCAAACTTCTATAATAATAATATGTTACCTCTTCATAAGAATGTCTTTGAGAGAATGTCTGACACTTTGCCTGATCTGATCTGCAGAAGGCTTGGAAGCAGAAGCAGCAGGAGGATGTACATTAAGCACTCCTTTTTCAACTTTCTTCTTTTTCATCTCTTGCTTCTCATGAGTACCTAATTTGAATAAATATCAAAACTCATTACATTGCTTTTAAAAATATCTTTCCTTTTTAATGCATAATTTTATAAACAAAACTGATTAAAAGTCACTATTTAGAAATAAGATCAGGGCCGGATGTGGTTGCTCAAGCCTGTAATCCCAGCACTGTGGGAGGCCAAGACAGGCGGATCACGAGGTCAGGAGATCGAGACCATCCTGGCTAACACGGTGAAACCCCATCTCTACTAAAAAATACAAAAAACTAGCCGGGCTAGGTGGCTGGCACCTGTAGTCCCAGCTACTCAGGAGGCTGAGGCAGGAGAATGGCGTAAACCCGGGAGGCGGAACTTGCAGTGAGCCGAGATCTGGCCACTGCATTCCAGCCTGGGCGACAGAGCGAGACCCTCTCAAAAAAAAAAAAAAAAAAAAAAAAAGACATAAGATCAGAACCCATAGTCCATACTGAAATATTCCTGACACTGAAATCCTAATTAAAATGAATAGTGACTAAAAACTGGTCTTACTCTTTCCTCAATTTAGACAATGGCTTTTAGAGCTAGTTATTTTTCCACATATATATATTAATTAAATTTTAAAAGCTATTTGGAAATTTTGATCTAAACTTATTAGGAGCAGATAATAACCTAATACCACAAAATTGATGAATCTCTTCTGGTTTTAATTGTGTTTAATATTACTAATTTGAAGGCTAAGCTTTTCAAATTATCTTTATTCTATCATTACTAATTCCCACGCATCTCCAAAATCTCAATGTCAAGCATCCCACTGCTCTGACTTACTATATTAGCACATTTATTCTAGAATCTCCTCATTCCAACAATTCTTATATCTATAATTTTTACCATCTTCATGTATTCACTTTCATACATTATAAACTTAGATTACATAGTCCAATACCATTACCAGCCCCTTGTATACTGAATACCTTTATTCTCTCTCCTTTAAACATGTGTGTTGGCAAAACCACAACCCTGCTAAAAGCCAACTTTTATCCTTCACCCAAATAGGCAACAAACGGCTAAAGACAAGGGAGAAAAAGAAGCACTGGTACTGACAAATGTCATTTTAAATTTATAACCACAAGTTTTAAGTAGGTAACTCAACCTTCTGCCCTAATCCTATTAACTTTTCCTAATAAATTTGCTCTCCCACTTTTTAAGATATCTTTTTCTCCTCTCATCTCAAACCAACAATATCACCTTCTCAACTACAATCTTTTTGATTTGCTCTTCATATTTCACTGAAAAAATGGAAAAAATGTCAGCTATCACATTTTCCCATTACCAAATCCAACCTACCTACATTAGTTCTTCCTCCTACCACATACAATCTTCCCTACTACCCAATGGATGCACTTTACCTTTCTGATAAATATCTCCCTCCATGTGGAGTGAATCCCACCCCCGCTCGTCTCTTCCTGAGTTTCACACCTACACTATCACTTCTCTCTCTTACATCATCATCATCTCTCTCTAGCTCTCTGTCTCTTTCTATTGGATCATTCCCATTAGTCTTACAAACGTGATACAGTATCTTTTAAAAAAAATTCACATCCACTTCTAGCAACTATAGCATTTGTTTCTTTAAACAGCAAAACTCCTTGAGAGAGTTATCTGTAATCAGTATCTCCAGTTTCTCACTCTTTCATTCATTCACAAGCCACTACAACTGGTTTTTTTCCCTACTGCTCCACCAAAACCATTCTAGTCAAGGTCACCAATGATTTCCATTTTGCTAAGTCATAGACTTAACAATCTTATGTTTATCTTATTAGATGTCCAGACAGCATCTGGTCATTCCTTCCTTCTTGAAACTTCACCTGGCTTCCAGGCCACCAGTCTTAGTTCTCCTCTTTCCTCACAAGCCACCCATTAGTTTCCTCTGCTGTATAAACTCTTCTCTCCCCAGTCTTTAAATGCTGATGGCCAGGGTCAGTGGCTCATGCCTGTAGTCCCAACACTTTGAGAGGCCAAAGCAGGAACTTGAAGGCCAGGAGTTTGAGACCAGACTGGCCAACACAACGAAACACCATCTCTACAAAAAAATCAAAAAAATGAGCTGGGTGTGGTGGTGCACACCTGTAGTCTCAGCCACTCAGGAGGCTGAGGCGAGAGGATAGCTCGAGCCCAGGAGTTCAAGGCTGTAGTGAGCTACTACTGCACTAAGCCTGGGTGACAGAGTGAGACCCTGTCACAAAAATAAAGTAAAAATAAATGCTTGTGCTTCCCAAGGGCTCTGCCTCTGTCCCTTCATGATCAAACTCTCTTGTAGCTATTTATATCTAAGCCCAGGATTTTAAATAGGTTGAGTATGCCCTTATATGAAATGCTTGGGACCAGAGTATTTCCAATTTCGGACTTTTTCAAATCCTGGAATATTTGCATTGTATTTACCAGTGGAGTATCCCAAGTCAGAAAATCTGAAATCCGCAATGCTCCAACAAGCACTGCCTTTGAGCATCATGCCAGCATTCAAGTTTCAGATTTCAGATTTTCATATTTGGGATGTTTCACCTGTACTAACTGCTATGCATTAGTAAATCCCAAATTTATATACCAATCTCCAAAGTCTTCTAATAGGCTCCAGACTCATCAGCCAAAGATTTACTCAAAACATTTCTACCTGGATGTCTAATAGGAATCTCACAATGGCCAAAACATAATTTTTCAATGTTCTTCCCCAAACCTTTTTCTTTCTCTTTTCTCAGACTCTACTTCCTTTACCAACCTGTATCGAAGCCATCAGCAAGTTCTGTCAACTCTATTATAAAACATAAGTGAATCTGACCACTACTCACTACCTTCATTGTATTTCCATTCTAAGTTACCATCATTTCTTTCCCGATATTGCTATGAACTAATCAGGTTACTGTCTTTCTCTCCTGCCCGCCTACAATCAAAACTGTACAGAGCAACCAGTGTTTTCCCTTGTACAAAACCCCCTAAAGGTTTCCCACAACATTCAGAACAAAATATAAATTCTTTGCCATAGTCCCAAAGGTCCCATGAGGTAGAATAAACCATCAGAGTACCTGCTACTCTTGTTCTAATTACAATCCACAAATAATTACTAGTAAAACTGGAATTCTGAGACCCTTGGGAGAAATTAATCACATCCTACTAATGTTACTGAAAGACAGGGAAAGGAACACTATATAGACAGACATATACTCAGGTTTTAAAATAGGGTACAATCAATAATTTTCTCTGAACTCATCTAACACTGTTCTATCACTTATGTATTATTATCTTTTAATCACTCCATAGTGGCTTTCTTGCTCCTCAAACGCCAAGCTTGTTTCTACCACAAATCCTTAAGATTTGATGTGTCCCTTACCTTGTACCTCCTCCAAAAATCTTTGCATCCCTTCAAATCCCACCTCACAAGTTTACTTCCTCCACTCCATGTAAAACAGAAGTCCCATTACTCTTCCCACCTGTGACTATTCCATTACTTCACTTTTTCTTCACAAGCTATAAAATAACATGCAATTTTCTTACTTGCAAACTTACTGCCTTCTTCCATTAGTATTTAAGTGCCATGAGAACAGGGGTCTTATCTTGATTTCACTAGTGCTTCCCCAGAATTTATAGCAAGTTTTTAATTACAAGTAACGCCAATCACTTAACCCATTTTTATTGCCATTAAAATGTTCAATTTGTAAAAATTCCCTAAGTATACTAATTGTATATTAAATAGGATATAAATATATTAGTATATAATTATTTCTGTTCATCTCACTACCTGGTTTTGAAGCTTTTTCTCCTGTGCAAGCAACAGTTGTAGACTCTTTTGGTATTTTTTCACTTTTTTCTTCTGAGGATCTCCGAGGTAAAACTGGTTGTCCCATCTTACGAAGAGGAGCTAGCTGCCATTTTTTAATTTCATTATCTCTACAGTCTGATGAATTTCTGCCTTCACCAGACTCCTGGAAAAATAGTACATTAGAATGAAAATAACTAAACAATCTTTGTTTTTTAAGACGTACAAAAATAACTCTTTGATTATTAGTAAAATGAGATTCACTCTTTCATTCGAAATTTATTTGGCACCTATTTTGTGTAGAACACACAATAGTTTACAAAGGAGAAACAAAGGACATAAAGATCATGCTCTCAATACCATTAGTAGACAGAAAATTAAAAACTAAGGTAGTAAGAATTCTCTTATTTGGCTCTGGATATGGAAAAAGAAGAAGGAAATTGTGAAGAAACAAGTGTCCATATTCTAAAACAAATGAAATTACGTTCACTTATATACTAGTAAGTGTATCAATTAAGTTCTCAGTGTGCCTATTGGCAATTTTAATTCTCATGAGGTAGAATAAACCATCAGAGTACCTGCTACTCTGGTTCTAATTATAATCCATAAAAAGTTCCCAGTAAAACTGGAATTCTGAGACCCTTGGAAGAAATTAATTACATCCTACTAATGTTCCTGAAAGACAGGGAGAAGAACGCTATATAGTCAGACATATACTCAGGTTTTAAAATAGGGTACAATCAAAATAGTGCTTTTCTCTAGACTAAGAATCCTCTAATTTTTTATTTGTCTGTTTTTTTGGTCTGCAACTAGACATTGAGAGCAGGAATATACTTCAATATTTATACACCTAAGGCAGGCAGTGCTATGCCACACAACAGAAACTCAATAAAAAGTTCAACATAAAAATCTAGGGATAAGAAAAGCAGATTCCATAAACTAACATCAGACGAGTCCAAATAAGAGTCAACAGTTCTCATCAAAAAGGAAGCAGTGGGCCGGGGGCAGTGGCTCACGCCTGTAATCCCAGCACTTTGGGAGGCCGAGGCGGGCAGATCACAAGGTCAGGAGATCGAGACCATCCTGGCTAACATGGTGAAACCCTGTCTCTACTAAAAAACACACACAAAAAATTAGTCGGGCGTGGTGGCAGACACCTGTAGTCCCAGCTTACCGGGGAGGCTGAGGCAGGAGAATGGCATGCACCCAGGAGGTGGAGCTTACATGAGCCGAAATTGTACCACTGCACCCCAGCCTGGGCGACAGAGCGAGACTCCGTCTCAAAAAAAAGGAGGCAGTGATCATTTGTATGGTGCACGCATTTACAAAATCAGACTCACCTCAGATTCTTTTCTGATACAGACTGGATAAAGAGGTTCTCAAAATATTAAAATTGTTAATGTTTTATGATGTCTTATTTATTTATGAGACGGAGTTTCACTCTTTTGCCCAGGCTGGAATAAAGTGGCACGATCCCAGCTCACTGCAACCTCCGTCTCCCGGGTTCAAGCGATTCTCCTGCCTCAGCCTCCCAAGCAGCTGGAATTACAGGAATGCACCGCCATGCTCGGCTAATTTTTGTATTTTCAGTAGAGACGGGGTTTCACCATGTTGGCCAGGCTGGTCTCAAACTCCTGGCCCCAGTCGATCCACCCACCTCGGCCTCCCAAAGTGCTAGGATTACAGGTGTGAGCCACCACACCCAGACTTTATGATGTCTTTTTAAGCAAGACAGAGACAACTCAGTTATGGCCAATACAATTAGCTATATTTCTCACTGTATTACATACATATATGGCCAAGAAGGTGTACATAAGAGGTGATTATTAATATTAGTTAATAACAGACAGAAGTTTTCCAAATACATGCTATAAACTCTTCTCATTGTGGCTCTCAGATCCATATTATCGATTACTTTGAGGATCAAATCAACAAAGTAACAACACGAATCAGAAGGACAGAATCTGATTCTCAAAAAGTCTTGACAGACCAAAAATACTAGATGCCACAAGAATGTGGGAAATTGGAACTTAATCCAGATTTGGTATACAAGGAGTGCCTGAAAGAAATTGATTTGTAAATAATAGGTAAGATACTGCAGAACACATCCTCATGCTCTTCAACCTAAATTAACTTCCATATCTCGTTGTAGAGAAATTAGTTTTAATAAGGAGGCTTCAATTCAGGGATGGAAATTTCAGCTCAAACTGATGAACTTTCTAACTATCAGATGCTTAAAAATGAAGATGTATCCCCTTGCAATGGATTTCAAACAGAAACTAGATCATTACTTCCTAGAAATGTTGTAGGGCATATTAATAAATCAAAATGGTTGGACTAAAAGATTTCCAAAGTTCCAACTATAAAATTCATGTTCTTTGTGTTTTGGATTATAATTGCCTAACCACATACATGTGTTGCCACTGTGTTTCCTCTCTAGCAGTATTCTTTAAGAGTAACAAATTAATGATAAAAAAGGGATAGGTAATAAAAAGGTAGACAATGAGGAAAGAAAATTTAATCAGATAAAATGATGTGTTCTTTACACATTTCTCCTATTAAAGCCTAAGTATCTTGAAATTTCTATTTAGAAAATACTTTCAGAAGATAGTCAAAAAATAATGTCAAATGTTCAAAGGGCTGGTAGATATTTATGGACTGAAAAGCTTTTCTAAAAAAACTTAGCAAGCACAATTTACACTTAACGGCCACAAGATCCACACACATCCTACAACAGAAAATTCAAGTACCAAACTAAGGGCTAAAAATGGCATAAAAGACGGTAAGAGATAAGATCTGCATATTCTAAAAGTCACTATCTGGTTTCACCAAGACTGCCAAAAAATTTTAAATAAAAACCTATTCACTTTCATGGAAAACTAAATTTGAAAATGTAAAAGAACATTAAAACTTCTATGGAGAAATTTCAAAATTACTGCAGTCAGTCCATACAAAAAGCTCTTAAATAAACAAAATAATTCATTAATGAAGAGCTCACCCGTTTTAAAATTTTGACCTTGTGCTTCACTGTATCATCTATATATTTGGTTCTATCATTTGCTGTGTGTTTTGATAATCCAAGCTTTTCACACTCCATTGTTTTATCTTCACTATGGAATTCAACTGTAGCTTGGTTTTCCAAAGTATCTGGATCTAATATTTCAGTCTTTTTGTCTTCTTCAGCACAACATTTTACACAGACATATTCTTTGTCTTCCTCGCCCATCTGTTGTGCTTGAGAAAGACTTAACCCAACACAATCACCATGAAACCAGTCATCACATCTCCCGCAGCCAACCATAAACCTGGAAAACAGAACACCAAAAAACTTTTATCTCTTTTTTTAACAAGAAAATCTATGTCAAAAATGAGGCTAAATTAAATTTTCAATATTTGATTCCTGAAACTTTGCATGTTTTCCATCTCTATCCATTCCTAAGTTCAACATACAGCAAGTTTTCAAAGAAAATAATATTCTATTAAAATGATACCTTTAAGACCTCAAATATTTCTCCTCTGGTATGAATGAGAAAATGCTGGGGGAGGGAGGGGACAATAAACCATCAGGAAGAAAAGACAACTGGCCTTTGTCAGTCTTGAATACTATAAAGAATAACAAAGTATAGACTAACAATAAATTTCTCCACTGAGAAGGGTGATAAAATCTTGGTAATAATTTCATCACAGACAATTCATCAACATTACAGCTACCTACCCCACCACAGACGTGAAATCATACATAAAATTGGGAAGAACTGTTTATCCAACGAATCGTTTTAAATAAAAGAAAAAACTAACAATAGCGACAGAAACAGAACTCAAAAGCTAGCATGATGAAGCCTCTCAAACTGTTTATTAGTCATCTTATCCAGATAACCTCAAAATATCCTGGTTCATGGTATCACGCTGATTCAGCTAAAGAATATTTTTCTGTACTTTTAAGTTCAAAGGACTTCCTTAATAATTACCATGTGTTTTAGATTTGTTTTTCCAAAGAAAGATCACTATTCTATCTTAACATAAAAATATTAGTACTTGGGTTGGATTTAATTCCCAATTTTCTTATAGAAGTTTTCCCATCATTGTCTTTTAGCCAAGTAATAACTTCACTAACCAATAGGACAAGTCCAGGGATGTGAGATGTATTACTCTAAAAAAGCTTCCATCTTCCCAGTTTAAAAGGAGTATCTATAACTACCCGTGAAAATAATGGCAAATGAGATACATACACAGCGATTTAATTTACGTGCTTTTTAACCCATTGTTAGGAAAGCTGCAATGCTCATTTCAGACATCCATCCTTAACTTTGCCCTTTTTTTTTCAGGCTAGCAATTTATGATACAGATGAAAGACTTAGGATTTAGGTCAATACTTTAACAATCTAAAGACTGTGCTGCTGATTTTGATAATAGTGGCACCACCAATAGTGCCAAACTCCTTTCAAAAAGCTGTAGTCCAAGAGAGAGGATATTGAAGGTAACACACTGGGTGATATGGCCAACTCAAAATATACCAGAGGTACTGTTTTAATGTTAGAACTGTAAAAACTACAACAGTGAGTTCCAATCCTTAGTGTTTTTAAAGTCTTGCCAAATATCTCACTCCTCAATAGCAGCACTTCCTTTTCTTCTTCCTCATGTGCCTATTGTATATAAAACCACTACTATGCCTTGAGACTTGACTTCATCACATCCATAATTTATCATTTTTTATCCTTGCTGGTAATGCCTGTGCTAGCTTTAGCAGGTTAAGTCCTCATCTCCCTAGGGATTAATTTGATTTGAAAAAAACAATACAGAATATTTGGGGTTGACAAGCAAGGAGACTTTCGAACAATGTAACATACGTTTGGAAGACAGAAGTAATTCCTACAGGTTTGAGATTTTTGATGGGCCCGTAACGATACAGATATTCTAGCAAAAGGGGAAAAAAAGTTTGAAGTGCAGGTGTTTAAAAGTCTTCCCACTTCAGGTTGCAAAGTTAAAATATTAAAGATGATTATTTGTAATGAGCGTCGTAGCTTTCCTAACAATGGGTTAACTGTTATTTCTTGAAAGCAACTGTCTAACATGAATGTTTCTGAAATACTGAAGGAAAGCTAATAATTTCCCTTTACTTCCACAATCAAAGGTATATTAAGATTTCTTCAAAGCAAGTCTGGGATAGTTTCAGTGAGACATGACTTAAAAACCTACAGTACAAATCATGCTATTGTCCCAAATCCAAACCTAAAGGTCAAAATATAAAGCACATATCAAGGAATTTTCACATTTTTGTTTGACAACCAGGCAAGAGTGGTTTCATGATCATGAAATTTATCAAGCAACTATTTCAATAAGCCTCATTTCAAGTTTACATTGGAAATGTCTCATTCAAACTTGAGAGGCTATGAAAAGCAAAACTCTAGTGCCATCTACAGATATATCTTAATAGTTTATATTTCCGTTTAAAAAATGCAGTTATATAAAATTTTCTGAGAAATCAAGAAAAAAATGGCATCAGCAGAAATAATTTCCACATGTCCTAGAGATAAATTCACTTTAAAATGAGACTGATAACCAAAAATGTATTATATGGATCACTTTAAGGTCTCTAAAACATGGAAGTACTAAGAACATTTTAAACCACATTTAAAAAAACAAAAAAGATGGCCTATCACATAAAGAGAATATATTTTCTTTCCTTTTCATGCTGTTGCTCTACTTCAAAAACATGGGAATGTGGGGAGTATGGAATAAGGGAGAGAGTAGCTAGAGTGGTTGTAACTAACAATTACTCTACCACTTTCTGCCCCGTCCTTAAATTTCTAATTACCAAGAGGAAAGAAGGAAAAGGCTACAGTCTAGATGTTAAATGTTTTACTATAAAATCAATGTTGTGTGGAGTTTAGCTGTGGATCAATTAACTAGACCAAGTCAGTATGTATCATTTAATTGGAAGAGTTATAAGCAATATTTATGCTGTCTTTTCCTACTGTCACATGTTCACATACAAAATTAAAAATAAAACTAAAAAAACTAAACTAGACCTACTAAAGAGAATTAAAAACTATTATCTTTTCGGCATGAGCAAAATTTTCAAGTTTCTTCAAAGTTAAACTACAGAGATTGCATTTAGAACTCCTCTCTTAACAAATTCATCATAAATTCACTAACATCATGGGCATTTCAAGATGGGCCTCCAGTTCTGGTGTTCCCTTTTAAGTAACAGACTAGACCATGTTACTGTGTGTGAGAGAGACAGAGAGACTCCCTCTTCTAAGATGAAAAAATTATATTTCACGTAACATTACATCATTTTTGTTACTAACAATCTGCAGAGAAAAGCAGAATCATTTGTTCTAGAAGCTTCTTCTCAGAAGTTTTCTTGTTTGAAAGCTATAAATCCATCTTCTGTTTGTTTTTTAAATATTATCTGATATACTAGTCTTCTACAATTGGGGCCTAGGAAGTGTAATGCAAACTAAAAAACTCAAGCATCTTCTGGAGAAGTAGAAAACTAGAAACCACAAGGTAAATAATATGAAAAAACTAAGACTTCCTCCTTACAAAATGCCAACTGACTTGCATTTAAAAGAAGTTCAAAAGTTGTATTAATTTAAAAATTAGAGGATTAAATAATCTGGTCTTTAAAATCATATACCTTTGGTATAAGTTTGAATCATGAAAATAAATGGAAGCAACAAAAACTTAGCATGATATGTTGCCTCTTTAAGGATCTACTGTCTTTAGGATATGTATAGAAGTTGTTTACGATTAATATTACATCTAGCCATGACACAGCTATATTATCAAATACAATTTCCAACTGGGAACACACACAAGGAAGCTAACTTCAATTGCAATATGTAAAAAAATGATAAAGCACTAATATAGTCTTCACAGAAGCAAAGCTGTTTCAAGTGATAGAAAAATGTGTCATATTAACAAACAGCTTTCAATGTATCTAGTGCATGAAATCAAAGAGAAGCATCAAAATTATTTCCAAATATGCCCTTTCTAATAAATTCATATTCTTACACAAGGATTAAAATAGGAAAATTACAAGCTGCATGACAGGTGCATTTTTTGAGTAAACAAAATGTATACAAGCACAATGTATCAAAGTAGTAGGATCACAGTAGTAGTGAAGGCTAGTTAATACGTAAAAACCACAATCAGCTGGGCACCATGGCTTGTGCCTGTAATCCCAGCACTTTGGGAGGCTGAGGTGGGCGGATCACCTGAGGCCAGGAGTTCGAGACCAGCCTGGTCAACATGTAGAGAAATCCCATCTCTACAAATATACAAAATAAGCCGGGTATGGTGTCGCTTGCCTGTAATCCCAGCTACTTGGGAGGCTGAGGCAGGAGAATCGCTTGAACTCAGGAGGTGGAGTTTGCAGTCAGCCAAGATCACGCCACTGCACTCCAGCCGGGGCAACAGTGAGACTTCGTCTCAAAAAAAAAAAAAAAGAAGAAAAAAAAAAAGAAAAAAATAATTACACAGGCTTTTTTTATTCACAAAATTGAAGTAATCAAAAATGCTGCTTTCAAAATTGCTTCCAACGTTAACATATATTATCCACATCAATTACAGAGTGTAAACCCAAAATCTCTATGCACCCAACATTCTAAGTCATTCTACAGACTGGAACAAAAACACTCTAGATTCTATACAGTAGATCCAAAAGGTGGCAGCAGGTAAACAACAACAACAAAGGGACTAACACCTACTCTTCAATTTAGGAAAATTATACAACGTTGGTGAAGCAAGAGTCATCATTAAAAAGCCTGGGTAAACTCCTGAAGACTGGACTGGAAGTTTATCTACAAGGTTAGTAAGTTACATTATAACTTACTAACATGGCTTCCAACTCTATGCCAAAGTTTCATTTTAGAAATTCATTTACTTAAGGAACCTATTCCATCTCTCTTTCCACGTAACAGTATGATAATTTTTTAAATATTCTGGCAGAAAGAAAAAGGCTGGTTTAAAGGAGCACTTAAAAGCACCACCTAACTCTTCATTCTTTGCCTGAAAACAGCAGGCCCACTTCAGAACATTTGAGTAAGGTGTTTATTTATTTATGGAAACAGAGTCTCACACTTCATCACCAGCTGGAGTGCAGTGGCTTGATCTCGGCTCACTGCAACTTCCATTTCTCAGGTTCAAGTGGTTTCATGCCTCAGTCTCCCACGTAGCTGGGATTACAGGCATGCAACAGCATGCCCAGCTAACTTTTGTATTTTTTAGTAGAGACGGGGTTTCACTATGTTGGCCAGGCTGGTCTCAAACTCCTGACCTCAAGTGATCTGCCTACCGCCCACCTCAGCCTCCCAAAGTGCTGGATTACAGGCGTGCAACACTGTGCCCAGCCGAGTAAGGTGTTTTAAAGAAAAAAACATATAATTAAGAGCATGTAAGTGACACTGAATGTAGCACTGTATTCAAACAAGTGACAGCTTTTAAAAACTGGAATATACTGTTATAAACTAACCCTTGACGCTAAAAACAGGCCATGGGCTAGATCACAAATGAAGAAATACTTTGCCATAAAACTTACACAATGGCCCCAACATCTCCTTTCCAAACGCCCCAATCACCCTATCACCACCAAAATAACAACACACTTCACTAAATTGTCCCTCCCTAAAGAGTTTCATTTTTATGTACTAAGATAGTGCTGGGAAAAATCACTCTAACACAGTTTCATGAATAACGATAGTAAGAATATAATATACAAATTACAATGTTATTTTATCATATCAGCATCAAAAGAAGTTCCAACAGCAATATGCACACTTGAACAGAATAATCTTGTAGCTGCAAACTCCACTTCATCTCTTGCTTTCCTTTTCTTAAAAAGCTAACAAAAAACACATTGGGGATTGAGGAGTGCAGTGTCATAAAACTACAAATCACTGAATACTAGAAAGAATGATGAAAATCAGTGCTAAAATCATCTCTAAAATTTTAAGAGACTAGAATTCACAAAAAATTATTTAAAACATTCAAAAGAAGAAATGCATGTTTTCACTCCACTCCATGTTGACCTCGGTAATCTAGCAATTGTTTAGCTATCAAATTTCACTGCAGGATAAAGTTTGATAGTTATGAAATGATAGTGTTAGCTCTTTAATGTGCTTCATTTTAAGAAAAAAAAAACTTCAAAACAAAAATAAAATTTCCATTATGACCTTCATACTTTATTACTATTTCTTCTCACACCAAATAAAATAATATATAACTTAGACCCAAAGCAGTGTAACAATTTTCTAATTACCAGGAAGTGTTTGGCTTTTTTGCAGATGCAGTGGCTAAATTACACTGTTTAACCTGTGACAATGACAAAATATTTCCATGTATGTCAGCTGTTGCCCAGACTATGCTTTTTTAAATGTTCTAGGATGATACATTTGTAAATTCAGTAGATCCATCTATCACTTATCCAAGACTGATGAAGTTTTTTGTTTTTGCACAGGTCTCTGTGTATCAAATAATGTCTTTAGAACAATTCTCACATTTATCTCAACCCCCAAAAAGCAATTTCTCTTCAATGTACACATCACTCATACACACATACACACACACCTGTTGCCATGGGGTTTTTTGCAAAACCCACACTGCTTGCTGGGAGTCCACATATATTTGCTTTCAAATGAGGAGCTATGATCAGAGCCTTCTCTTTTTATGGTAGCTATGTTATCTGGAATGAACAATGGTGGCTCATCTAAAGAAAAACTTCTGCTCCTTCTTCTTTGGCGGGGTTGTAGGTTCTTCTCAGGTTTTTTCAGTTTCAGTTTATCCTCTTCCTTAAAATGCTCAATGCCTGGGTGTTCAAGCTCTTCCTTCAGATGACTATTGGTTTTCATTGCTAGGGCCTGTTGCTGAGGCTTATGACACTGTTTCTGGCTGGAATGTGATACATGTCCAGTTTGTGCAAGATGATGAGGTTCTTTCAAGCAACCAGGATGAGCATGTGACTTATCACTCAAAGAATGAGTTAAGGGCTTGAAAATTTGTACTACAGTTTGGTCCTGTAATGTTTTTTTCAATACAGAATGAGCTTGGTTTTTCACAGATTTAACCCCAGAATTGCAAGTCTGAATCTTTGGCTCCTTATCAATTTGTTTTTTTCTGACTTTGACTGGCCTATGAAAATTTTGCTGAGATTCTGGTTCATCAGTATTTCGTTTCACACTTTTGACATTAACTTTAGTTTTGCTATGCATTACTTCATACTTTGCTGCAACAATTTTCTTCGGAGTATCTGTGGTCATGTTTTGCTTAGAATGAATTACAGGTTTTGGATGTTTGGATTTTACACTTTTTGACTCTAAGTAAGAAACGCTACTTGACTGGCTGTTTCTGTCATCCTGAAGGTTTGCTGTTTCATGGGACTCTATTTTAGTACTTTCTATAGCATTCAACTGTTTTGAATTTTGGTCAGGCACATCACAAATAGCATTTTCCAAAATATTACTTTCTGGTTCAAAAGTACTAGTATCAACCACCTCTAAGTTTGATTTATTAAACTCAGTGCTCTCCAACTGTCTATCAGACTTTGCATCTTCACAATAACCCAATGGTTCCATTTTATCTCTTTCAAGGGTGTTCTCAGTTTTATCAGCAATATTCATGGTATCCCTCAATTCCAAATTACATTCAGTCACTTCATCCACACAACTAGGCAAACCTACAAGGCTGTTTTCTGTCTTATTTGGATTTGTACAAGCAGCATCACCAGAACTATCAGAAGATCCAGGGTCCTCAAGAATATGGTCATCTTCACGGGATAATTTTACTGTCTCCTTTGATTCCTGTTCAACTTTTCTTGTTGCTATCATTTCTTCAACAACAGTCTCATTCGATTTACCTGAAATGGAATCATTTTGTTCATGTTCTTTATCTGAAAACTTAAACAATGGGCTACCAACAGGCTTGGCTTTACATTCCATCAGAGCTTCATTTTTCTTTTCTCCAATAGTAACACAAGTCTCTGAAAGAAGTGAACAAGTTAATTCATGAGATGGCACATCTGCTTCTCCCTGATTATTACACTTATGCTTAGAATCTAATCCATCTTCATCCTTCATTTCAAGACAAGATGACACTGAAGAATGACTTGAAGACACTGATACTTCAGGTACCACTTCAATTTGTCCACTATTTCGGCTGCTCCTTCTATTCTCCTTATGGTACTCAGGTTTCAGTGACGTACAAACTTCTTCTTTAACCTGACTCCTTTCTGGCTGTTTGACTCCTGCTTTAGGGGTAGATACAGTCTTCCCAGATGGTTTTTTTGTGTTACTTAATGGTGCTGCATTTGAACGCTTGGCAATAGTGCTCTGCCGCAAACTTCTTACTTGTTCTATCACAGGGGAAAAAAATAAATAAAAATACTTAGCTATTTTGTCATGTGTTTTTATTTCAATACAATTTAGAATATATCACTTCTTTATTCTGAGCTATAATTTTCTCAACAAAAATGTATTGAACAGTACTCATAATGGTGTCATATTTTATATTTATCAAACTTCTCTGAATTCTAGCAGGGGGAAAAGCCTCTAAAAAATTCAGACTAATATTATACCTTGTTAAAAGAAATGTTTTCATCAAAGCTCTTTTCCATAGAAAGTAACCTAGGAGTGAAGTGAGTAAAATGAGCTTCCTTTACCATTCATGCCCATATTAAAGCAAGACCATCATGCATTGTTAAACATTAAATAATTCTAAATATATAAAACCAAATAAATTCCAGTGCTAATGAAATCTGAACTAAAAACCTCCTATCACACAAAACAGGATCTGTGCGAGTTTCAAAATACAGCCTCAAACAGACTCTAATTCCTTTATCAATGGGCTTCCCTTCGGTCACCATTTTAGCATTAAAGCTATTCCTAAGAAATGACATCTACACAGAGTACCACACACAGTTCATCAAAAAAGAAATACAATTTAAAAGATTTAAACCAAGAAAATGTATCGTAAGTATGAAAATAATGTAAAAGCTTCCCACACAATGCTCCTATTAGTCTATTAAATGAAAGAGTCTCCTTTCCCTATTCTGATACATCCCCTTCTATCAGGAGAAAGGAGAAACATGAAAAGAGCTAAAAAGAAAGAGAGCTATATAATTAACTAAGTACAAAAACAACCCACAAACTGAATTTGTCATTTATCACTGAACTGTGAGAATCTTTAAAAAGGTAAATGTCCAGGGCTGCTTGCAGTTCTGATCTAGTATTAATAGCACTTTCCTAATTTGAATAATAAATTATATAGTCACCCTAATCTTACAGACCCTTTCTAATTCCCATAGGACTCAACAAAGTATCTGAGTATGAGATTAAGTACTTAACAATGTTTAAAAATTACTTGGTGGATTATGAACTATTTATCACATGTTCAGTTACATAATTTTTTTTAAATAACTAAAATTTTAATAAAGCTTTGTTTCAATATTTAGGTGATTTTTAAAGCTTTAAAGACAGATCATAGTAATTTACAGCTCTACTTTATTCATCCTTGAAATGAAACAAATAAGGATTTTAACATTCGTTACACATTAATAAATAAAGATCTTTTAACACCCAAGCGGTCGCTAAAAATGACAAAAGAATAGTATATTCAACTGTGAAGGATATTCAGATAAAAAATGGTTTTCCAATAGTAAGCAAATTATTAAGCAAAGGCTAAAGTCACTTTTTCTCCTCTAAATATTACCTTCCTTAGTTTGAAGCCTTATTCTATAGGCAAAAAAATTTTATTTTCCTAAAATGTTTATTCTATTTTTTTCATTTCTCAAAGTCACAAGTATATACCAAATAACTGATTTTGAAAATGTATTAAAAACACAGATCAAAGAAAAGATGATTAAATAAATACATGCACCTAAATTTATTCACTTCTCAAAACCCTACTGAAGCTGTAACAGCGGGATCTTTTTTGAAAAATCCAAAAGGCAAGGAAGAACAAGAGAGGAAAAACCAGCAGCAAATTTTGGAAACCAAACAAGAGATGATTACCAAGTAACTCATATAAGATACCCAAAAGTAATAAACACTAGGCTGGCAGTGTTGGCAAAAACTAACATCATTAACACCTCAAAAACCTTAAGACTTGGTGGTCCCAGATGATTCTAAAGTGGGAATGAAGACAGATGCTTAATACTTTGAAGGGCTGAAAGCTCTTTAAAAGCAGCAGTTAGATTTCTAGATCCCTCTTTCCCCTACTCCATTTGTTGGGCAACTGCCCTTCCCTGGTCCTGAGCCAAAACTTGTAGCTTATTCTCTGGAGATAGTAAAGCAAGGTTTCTAGCCTGAAGAACATGAGGCACAGTAGAGACTGGCTGTAAAGTACACTGAAATTTGTAAGATTAAGTGAGTCTGTATACACTGAAAGCTGAGAAACCCCAGTCAGTATTCCTTATGGGTCTCCATAATATGCTAGCAATCTAATAAGTTATGGAAAATAACCTAAATTCTGGTATGAAGGGTTCTGCCAAGTAACAGTACAGCCAGATTGCTATACACTGACGCTCATGGCTGGTAAAACCCAATCCCCACACTTAGAAGTTTTATAATTTTAGTTCCCTACCCTTAAACATGAGCAATAATCAAGGGTCAGACATTTCAGGAAAGCATCTACGAAAGATGGAAGCCAAAACCTTTTTTAAAATTTGTTTACAATAATGCAACATGGAGAAATCAGAAACTATGAAAGGAAACAAAAACTATTTAAAACGCCATTAGTAGCTTAATAAAGACAAAAGAAGATACTATATCCATGAAACATGAATAGAACACTACAGAAAGGACCATTCTCAAAACAACAAAAAGAACAGTTAAGACTCAAAAGTACAAAACCTGACTGAAAAGTTGGAGGATAAATACGAGAAAATTTAAGCACGTAAAAGAAAAATTACAAAGAGGTGGGAAGGAGGCAAAATAAAGAAAACAGAGGGACTAGTACCTGTTATGTAACAAATAATAAAGTTTACAGAAACCAAGAACTAACAAAACAAAGAGAGGAATTAACAATAAAATAATTTGAAAAATTTTCCCAGAATTGAACGACAACATTTTTCAGACTAAGAGGATCTACTGAGTGTCTTGAGCTCCATACACAAAATACACCAAAACCAATACACATCATCATGAAATATCAAAACACCAAAGCTGAAGAGAAAGATTCCCAAACTTCCAGAAGAAATCAGGTAACAAACACTCCTACAGACACATACACACACACACACACACACACATCAAAATAAACTTCTCAACAACCCTGAAGTTAGAAAAAAATGGAGCAACACCTTCAGAATTTCTGAAGGAAAATGATTTCCAACCTTGAATTTTAAGTCCAACCAGATCATGATTCCAGTATGAGACCAGACTAAATACAAGGTAAACATACAAGATTTAAAAAGTGTATCTCACGGCTCCTTTTTCTCACAAAACTACTGAAAGAGGTGCATCACCAAAATAAAAAAGTTGAGTCCAGAAAGAGGAAACAGGAACTACAACAAAAGCACAAAGCATAGACTTTCAGAAAAATGGTTAAGGGAGATCCCTGAACAGTTTTGCATCAGGCTCATAGGACTAACAAGAGTCTGTCTATATAAGAGGGAATCAGAAGGCTCCAAGAGGTATTTTCAATAAAATGGATATGACAGAATACCTGAAATACACAAACATCTTTAAGGTAGATTTAGTCAACTGGTAGAGCAGTTTTAGTATAACTGCTAGTATGTACACACTAAACAACTGAGAAACTAAAACAAATCAGAAAAACAAGTTATACAAGAAAAGTAACTGTAGTTTCTTAAATAGATCATCTCTAATAGCATATTACTCATAGTAACATAATTACCATCGATCTAACAAAATTATATATTGGAAAAATGAAAAAGATGTTCTTTTTTGTGATGAGGACAAGTAGCAGGAAGAAAATCATCCAGAGTGGAAAGTCAATAGATGGATGAATAATCAATCAGAATAATCAAAAAACAGCAACATATGCATGTTACCTAGAGATATAAAGGTAAATACCGAAAAAACAGCAACAAAAAAAAAATTAAACCAGCTCAAAGAGTTACTAGTGGTTTCCTCTGAGGAAGGAGAAATGGGTAGTGTGGGGTTGTAGGTACTGAAAACTTACAGAACAAATTGACATGATCTAAAAACTGATTGTCATCAAAATGACTGGATTAGCAAAACATCAAGAAAACATGATTTCTGCTCAGCAGTTTTGTAACTTAACACATCTGCCCCATACCTCTGATTTTCTAGCTAGACCACTCTGAAAGGATTACCTTGTGCCATTAAACGAGGTGATTTTCTTGGTGATCTCACTGAATTTTCTTCTACCTTGTCCCTTAAGTTCCTGTTAGGTAAAATCAGTTCTTCTTCATCAATGGTATCATTGCCACTTTCTTTAACAACTCCTTCATCCATAATATCGTCAAGACCAACAACTAGAAAAAAACAACAACAAAAGTTAATTTTTAAAAATATTGAGAATGTTAGGCAATTAAAGGCAGCACAGAAAATACTGTAAGATAAGTCTCAACACAACAATACATACTCCTGAAAATCTAGAGCGTGAAATTTTCTAACGTGAAATTGCCACTACCAAACTCCCAAATCAAGTCAGTTTTATAAACTTCTACGTTGTAAAATAATTAGTCAAAGACAGTATTAGCTATATTATACTCCTTCCTGATATAGCCTCAAATATCACTTCCATTTATCACTTGCTGACCCTTTGTGAAAGACACAGGTGACTATACCTGGAGTACTCAAGTATCACAACTTTGGTTAAGGTAGTTCAAGAGTTCCATACCCTGAAAAGCTGGATTCTAGGTTCATGTTAGAATCAAAAATTCTGCTTCTAACTGGGATCCCAATACTCTCAAGACTTTATGCTACATGTATGAAAGCAAACAATGCAGATGTACTTTTGATTGGTACCAAAAGAAAAAAACAGGAAAAAAATGAAAAACATAATGTAACTTCCCCTTCCCCCAAATGCTGGAGAAAACAGTAGATGTTTCATATAGCTATATAATTACATTACCTTCTCCTAGTCAAAAGAGAGACAGAGTCATGTATTTAATTTGTGGGGTGGAGAAAGAATGTAAGAAGACTCAGGAACGGTCAAAGAAATACTAACACCATACTCATATTGTCATTAGGTTTATTTCTGTATAGAACAAATGCCACTTGGCCAACATGTATCAGTAATTCTAAATGTGCAGTTGTATGAAATCTTGCCAAAAAGAATGTGATTATTTAGATCAGAAGGTCTGGATTCAAATCCTTACTAGAACGTCAAAAAAAAAAAAAAAGAAAAAGAAAAACACCTTGATCAAGTCACTTAACCTCTCTATCAGTTTCTTTATCTCTAAAATGAGAATAACAATACCTGTCCTACCTACCTCACAGGGCTGTTGTGAGGATCAAGTGAGATGATGTATGAGAACTCACTCTGTAAAGTTTAGAGCACTATACAAATGTTAGTTATTATCTTCATCCTAGGGGTTAGAAGGAACCTCAAGGAGTTATCTAGTCCTCATCTTTGTGTCCAAGTAGAACTTCATTTAAAAGAGCTCAACAAGATAGTGGTCTATCCTAAAATTTAAAGAGAACAAAATTCTTCATAAGTTTACTTTTAAATGACACAATTTTTTTTTGAAGAGCAATTTGACAACAAACAGAATCATGAAACTGCTCATATGCTTTGATCAAAATAAATTTAAAAAGAGAGGAAAGAATGGATTGTGAAGAAAAATGCTAATCAGAAAACACAGTGTGATCCTCGTTAAAAACAAACACACAAATAAAATGCCTGCGTATGTACATTTAGATAGAAAAAAAAAAAAAAGAATGGCAGAAAACAGATGAAAATTTTACCAGTAATCATAGGCAGTAATTCTTATCCATAAACAGGTAAGAATATATCTTTTTCCTATTTTCCAAATTTCCTGCTCTAAGCATGTATTATAAAAGTAAAAATAGAGCCCATGCTTTTAACCATTATGCTATGCACTAAAAGTTTGAAGAATATGCTTTAGAAAAATTAATCAGGATTCATTTAAGATATAATTTGGGTAAAAACAGGTAGGAAGTCCAGTTAGGTATTCCAACATGATGGAATATTTGTTGCCACACATTCACATACATCCTCAGGTTATTTTATTTTATTTTATTTTATTTTATTAGGTATTCCAACATGATGGAATATTTGTTGCCACACATTCACATACATCCTCAGGTTATTTTATTTTATTTTATTTTATTTATTTATTTTATTTTATTTTATTTTTTTTAATTTTTGAGACGGAGTCTCACTCTGTTGCCCAAGTTGGAGTGCAGTGGTGCGATCTTAGCTCACTGCAATCTCCACCTCCAGGTTCAAGTGATTCTCCTGCCTCAGCCTCCCAAGTAGCTGGGAATACAGGTGTGTGCCATCATGCCCAGCTAATTTTTGTATTTTTAGTAGAGACGGGGTTTTGCCATGTTGGCCAGGCTGGTCTCAAACTCCTGACCTCAGGTGATCCGCCTGCCTTGGCCTCCCAAAGTGCTGGGATTACAGGCATGAGCCACTGCACTCAGCCTCAAAAAAGTTTTGACATTAGATTACAGGTCTACTACGTTCCTTTAAATACGCAAATTTTAAGACTACTTTTCATTCATTCTGTAGAAAAGCATATATATATAGTATATGCATTACAAAGATGCATAAGAAACATTAATAGGAAAACCACAACAGACTGTTCAATCGTGATTATCTCCAGTTGTAAGGAATTTTGCCATTGCTGTTGTTTTTTAACCTTCCCTATACTTTCTCTGAGTTTTCCAAGTTTTCTATAATAAGCATGTATTCTACAATGTAAACAGGAGAAAAAAGAACCATCCAAAATAGAAAAACGGATCAGGAGGAAAGCCTGATTAATAGTGTTTGTTGACAGGGAGTGAAGTCATGTAATGAATTTTAGAGCTATATTACAAAGCAGAATCAACAGGATTTAGCAAGCCAAATCCAAAGGTCAATTATCAGGTTTTAAATTATTCCATTTCCTAGCAACATCTGACATAGCTGATTGCTCTCCACTTTCTGAATCTCCATTTTTTTCGCTTCACTTCTGGGATATCACATCCTCCCATTTCCCTAGCCACTTGTCAACAGCCTTTGATAAAGCCTTTTCTTCCTGCCGACATTTACATATTGAAGGATCCAACAGTTCAGTCCCTCCATCTTTCTTCTTTATCTACACTCATACTCACGTATCCCTTCACACTCACTTATCCCTAAGGTGATCTTATCCTGGCCCATCTATACTCTGATTCCCACAGGTATCTTCTCCAACCCAAAGCTCATGAGACTTTCAGAAGAGTGTAATCTGACATCTTCATTAAGTTGTCTAACAAGTACCTCAAAGTTAACATACCAAAAATAAACGCTGATTCTATCAATCCCCCCTCCCCCTCAAAAAACTGTTCCTCCCAAGGTATTCAGAGTAAATGGAATCTCCAATCACCTAGTTCAATTCTAAAACTCAAGAACTGTCCTTAGCTCCTCTCCCCATATCTGACACATCCAAGCTATCAGCATATCCTGCTGGCTTTATCTTCAAAATGTATCACACATCTGACCAGCTAACATTCTACTCCCAAATCACCATCTCTCATCAACACTGTAACAGCCTCCTAGTGTCCCAGGTTTCTCTACTGCCATCCCCTCTCCCCTGACACAGTTTATTCTCCACACAGTTATCACTGTGATCCTTCTAAAATATTAAGTCAGATCACGTTAATATTCTTCTGTTCAAAATCCTCTAAAACCTTCCCAACACATTTAGACATAAAGCCCAAAATCCTAGCCAGGGCCCATAGGGTCCTATAACAGGATCTTCTCCTGCCAACTTCTTTGACTTCATCTCCTCCCCCTGCTGATTCACTCTCCCCCAGTCACAATGGCTTTTCCTGAACATAGGGAAGCATAAGCCCATCTCCAGGTTTTTGCACTTGCTATATACCCTCTGCATGAAGGCTCTTCTTCCAAATACCCATAACTCATTCTTTCCCTTCATTCAGATTTTACTTAGATACCATCTTCTCAGAGAAATCTTCTCTAACCACCTTATGCAAAACAGCACATATTCCCATTACTGCCTACGGATCCTCAGCATACTTTATCCTTTAAAATGTTTCTCTACGTGACATTAAGTATCTGTCTGATAGTCTTCTCCACTAGAGTATAAGCTGCACAGGTAAAGACCTTTGTTTCTTACTTGTGGCTGAATCCCCAGAATCTAGAATCACAACCTTGTATATAGTAGGTATTCCAGAAAATATTTGCTGAATAAAAGCATTACGGGAAAAGACAGATTGGGAGAACTTAAACCTTGATAAGTGAGAAAAAAATGTTTCTACTGACCAAACAGAGAAGTTGGAAAGAACAAATTTGGAAGTAATATACTGACTTCACTTTTTTGATATACTGATGATATGAAGGAAAAAGATCAGACCAAAGATGCGTGAAGATAAAGCAACATCACAAAAATTTCATAGTAGTGGAAATCAGGAAGGTTAACTGCAACCCAAAGAACAAATAAAGGAGAGAAATCCACTAGTTTGACACACAAAGCAGAGAATCAGATGAGTAGGAGTTAAGGAGTAAGTAAATGAAGAATGACAATAATTGTAGTCGCTTTTAAGTTTAATGGAGGAAAGTGGAGAGAAGGAAAGAGACAGAAGAGGGAAAAATCAACAGAGATCTGACAATGTTTATATGTGCCGGAAAATAACTTGGAAGGTAAGTAATGACTTGAGGTTCTATCCCTGAACAACCTCTTGGTCAACAGTCTACAATTAGAGTAACTAAGACTGCATTTGGGATGTTTCTCAAGGTAAGATTTCCAAGCATGCATCTTTTTTTGAACTCCTGCTCCTCCTGACAACACACTTCCTTCAACTCAAAAATCCATTTCTACATTAAATCAAGCTCTACATTGCCTTCAGAGTTTCCAGAGTTCTCATGCTGAACAAGAGCTCCAACAACAGAAGCACCTCCAGTATGTTTTTTCTTCCCTTGTATATTCCAGAACTAGGTACTAGGTGCCATTCTCATTTTTACCCCCAAGTCTGAAACTTAACGCCAACTTTATAACAGAAGAAATAACTGACCTAGAAGTAGGTAAGCTGAGTTTGACCTTTGTGCTGCCAGCATAATTATCACATAACAAATGTAAAAATTCCCTACTAGTCCTGCCTTGTAATTCTCCCTTTTGTGTGGTATTAAAGTGATTTAAACCAATCCCTATTGTTGAGAAATGGAATAAATTTAACCTCAAATGGTTTTAAAATTTTGGCATAAAGTCCATGATCACACTCAGAAATCTCTTCGAGCCTGATTTTACATCACATTAAAATTCCTCCCATCCCAACCCCAAATTGCCCTAATTAAACTTGCTTAAGTGAAGTCCTCCTGACATTGGTACTATTTTAACTCCAGACTATTTAAATTAAACCTATCTGTTTGGAAAGGGCGCAAATGAGATAAAGAGAATAAAATCAAACCATTCAGAGTTAAATTTATTGCACTGCTCAACAATAGAGATTTGTTTAAATAACTTTAATACCATACAAAGGGGGAGAATGACAAATCAGGAATAGGAGGGAGCTCTTCACATTTGGAATGCCTTAATTATGCAGGCAGCACAAAGGTCAAACTTAGCTCAACTATTATACTTCTATGTCAGTTATTTCTTCTATTACAAAGTTGGTAGTAAGTATCAGACTTGAGGGGGAAAAAGAACATATCTGTGCAGTATCACAACAATAAAGAATAGTTATCTATTTTATACGGCTTGTGTTTTTTAAGTATAATAAGAAAATATGTGAACAACTCCTCTTAACAGAACCCCTACAGCTTTCCCCTCTAACATCACAGAAGACCACCACTCTCTACTTGGCCACCCTTTGGTAAGAGTTCTTTCCTTCATGGATGAGTCACAGATTCATCCCAAAAAGAGGCTGAGGCATGACACACTCCATCGAGTTGTATGTTACATACAATTAACTATTTGGGAATGAATTTATCCCTGTAGATATTATCATGTTCTTAGTTTGAAAAAAATAAACAATGCTATATAAATAATGCTTTTCTTCCCCTCTTCTATTCCTTCCTTATGATACATTTTAAAATACAGGTTCACTGAGTCGAAGATGGTATACATATACACACACACATATATGGTGTATATATATACACACACATATATGTATATATATAAACATACATGTATGTATATATACACACACACAAATATATATGTATTCATTTTAGTCTTAAATATCATCAAATGTTTCTCCAAAAATATAAAATATTTACAGTGCAAAGAGCTTCATATTAAGTCTCAAGAACTCATTAGCACTAATTTCAGATTGAAAAAAAAAAATGGGGGTTACTAAAAAAGCTTGAATACTTTGTGGATTTATATACTGCCTTTTTGTATGTCTTTAAGTTTGTCCGTTATTAAGTCAAATTTAAAATTTCCCTATTAATTCTTAAGTACTTTGTATAAGGGAAAAGAGCTTCTATAAAAGAGCAATGTATTTGGCTGCCCAGGAATGGCAGCTTTACCAGATACAGCAAAAGCCACCCTTATCCTTTGACTGAATGTTTTTCTCTGCAATATGACTTCAGCCTAAACTATGCAAACTCTAAAGACAGGTAAGATCAAATACTTGGCTCCTGTCAACTCCCTTACCTTTATGGTTAACAGGAGGAGATATTCACCTTTTTGGTACAGCCACAGTTTAGTGCCCATTTGCTACTTGTTCTTACCTGGTAGGTTAGACTTCAGTTGAAAGGTAATGGGATGCTTTTGCTTAGAAAGGGCCTGGCAGGCATTCCAGTCTCAGGTGGGTGGGTACTCTGCCCCCTTGATTTTTCAAGGAACCCTCAGGCCCATCCTTGAAGAAAACATAAGGATGTTTTGCAAGTTTCTAGTAACCTGAGCCAGAAATTAGAGATCAATTTATTGATTGTTGTAAAGGTGAAGGATCAACCTTAATAAACAGACAAAAGGCTGAAAGAAGTGAGCTGGGTCTTGCTTATCCTGTTATTAGATGTTTTGTGGAATAAGCAGTCGAAGCTAGAGAAGGATGAAAAGAAAGGGTGACTTTTTTTTTTTTAATGTTTTGGGGGTTGATTTTCTCCTATGGTTATCCTGAGTTGGGGTTTATAAGGCAGCAGCACAGGCTGCCTAATGCTGCTTTTTTATGAACAGAAATCACTTTGGGATATTTTTTCTGCAACACTGGAAAACTATTTAAAAACAAAAAATACTTAAGCAGATATCTGTATCTTTTCAATCCTTTTCTAAGAGACAATCTTTATTGGGTCTACACCTCCATACTTGAACTTGTTAGAGGTGCTGTTTCCGCTGTTAGCCATGTTAAAGTGTTAATCCTGCACATTTGGTAATACAAGATTGTTGACATTAGAAAAAAAAAATCCCAAGCATAGACAAAACAAAGAATAAGATAGTGTTAAAGGGAAAACTTGAAGAGAAATAAATTTAAAGGAGCTTAACTGAGCAGTGAACGACTCATGAATCGGGCAGCCCCCAAAATCAGAGCAGATTCAGAGAGACTCCTAGAGTGCCTCGCAGTCAGAGCAAATTTATAGACAAAAAAGGGAAGGGAACTGACATACAGAAATCGGCAGTGAGGTACAGAAATAGCTGGATTGGTTACAGGTTGGCGTTTGCCTTACGTGAACAGTTTGAACACTGTGTTCAACTGTGGTTCAAGTATGGCCACTGGGATTGACCAGTACTCAGCTATTGTACAGGCACATACTCCAGGTTAGGTTTCCAATCTTGTCTGCCTATTAAGCTAGGTTATGGCTCATCCACAAGCACTCAAATATAGAAGTAGAGTCCTTCTCAGGCATATTTAGTTTGCTTTAACAGTAGATATCCTATCATGTAACCACAAACCATACCTGTGGAAAACAGAGCAGTAGAAACTTAACCATAAAGTATGATCTTTTAATATCATTAAAGGAGTATCTAAATATAAGACATTACAATAAAGGCAAAAAACGTATAAAAGTGTTTTTTAAGCTACCAAGCAACATTATGAAATTAAGAAAAATAAAAAAAAACACATTCCAAATTTTCATTTGGATTAGCTCTGTCTGCCCTATGTGTATAAAAACAGGTAGAAAAGAGGCACTTGGCCAGACACTAACCAATTCTAGAAAACCTACAGTGAGATAAAGTATACACTCTGATAATATGAGTATGTGTGTCTGTGGAGAAGAGGAGAATACTTTATGAATTGCTTCTTAATTGTTTAAATATTATTTTTATTTCTTAGATTTTTTTTATTCAATAGCACATGAAAAAGTTACTGTCTCACAGTTCCATTTATTTATACAGCCCACCAATTACAGACTTGGTTCAGTAAAAAACTGTAAATATGGGCCAGGCACAGTGGCTCATACCTCCCAGCACTTTGGGAGGCCGAGGCGGACAGATCACGAGGTCAGGAGATCTAGACCATCCTGGCCAACATGGTGAAACCCCGACTCTACTAAAAATACAAAAATTAGCTGGGCGTGGTGGTGCATGCCTGTAATCCTAGCTACTCGGGAGGCTGAGGCAGGAGAATCACTTGAGCCTCACTGGAGTCAGAGGTTCCAGTGAGCCAAGATCACACCACTGCACTCCAGCCTGACAAAAGAGGAAGACTCCGTCTCAAAAAAAAACAAAGCAACTGTAAATATGAATGTAATCATGTAAACACAACCCTCAGAGATACTAAAACTATTTAGTAACCATTAATTACTTTAATCTGATAAACTAAACATGACTTTGAGTACACTTCATTTGCTATTTCTCTGCTTAAAACGTACTTTACTTGCCTAGGATTTTCATAAGGCTGGCCACTACAAGTATCTCAGCATGCAGCTACTCTCCATGTTAGAGAGAGGCCCGCCCTAACTAGCCCAAGTCAAATAAACCATGGACCTCTGCCACCAAAAAAACAATTAGACATTTTCTATCACCTTACAATTTATTAGGTTGATGCAAAAGTAACTGTATTTCTTCCCATTGAGAGTAATGGCCAAAGTCGCAATCAATTTTGCACCAACCTAATACTTGCAAGCTCCATGAGGGCAAAGACTTTGTCTCAAACACCACTCTATCCTCCAGAACTGGAAACAGTCTGGCATACGATAGGTATGAAATAAACATTTGTTAAACAAACAGTACAGTACCAATCACTTTTATCTCAAAGCAAATCATTATACCTTACATATGATTGTTGTAAATTGCTGATCCCTGGAATGTTATTTAATGAAAATCACGTTACTGTAAAACAGGAATAGGTTTAAAAAAAAAAAAAAAAAGGTTCAACCATCTTATAGTATGGATCTCATTATTATTCACTGAGTTTCACATTCTAATAAGTCAATTCCCAACTAGGCACTTTGTTCTGTAACATTTCGGTTGCATTTACTCAAACATATGAAAAAAACAGACACAAACAGGACCACCCAGAGTTCTTAGAGAATCACATTAATTTTTTCAGTAAGTAAGAGAGGCCAGGAAAATGCGTTAAACAATTAACAGCCCTAATTTGTAGTAGCCCAGGAAAAGACAATTATGGTACTATACGCTCCACTAAATAGAACTCCCCAAGAGCAGGAATTTGTTATTCTTTTGTTTTCTGATGTATCACTAGTGCTAGAACAGCAGCTGGAACATAAAATACTCCGTTTTAAAACATAGCTTAAATGAACAAATGCATGAGTGCATACAAAAATATCATGGCTCTATCTCAAGAGATGAGAACCTCCATGTTCAACTAGACTCAAATCAGAAGTTATTATCCTCAGCAATCAAAAGAAATAGAATAAAACACCTCTACACCATCACAGTAGTGTTGACTAACCCATGCAGTTAGGATGATAGTTTAGAAAGCACGGATGAGAAGGAAGCATCCAAACATGGAATAACCAAATAACTACAAAAAAAGCTGCTCAATCAAAAAGACAGAATTAGTAGTATTTTTTCAGGTGTATGCCTAGGAATCAAAGTCTCCTTTTAAGAGTATAAAAAAGCCTCTATAAAAGGAACTTTCATCAAATATATTACAGAGATTAAAGATATGAACCTGAATAGAATAAAAAAAGTCAACTCTGCAATAAATTTGGAACACAGAATTCTTACAACTTGGAAAACACAATTCTGATAAACATACCTAGGTAAATGTCATAACTTAATGAGGAAAAAATTAGTATTATATGTATTTAGCCTTGAAACAACAGTAAAATGTATCTTGCTCCATTCTATAATGTAGATTTAAAAGTCAGTAAATGCTTCCTGTTATCTTCCAGAAGTTTCTCTGGTCTTTTATGAACAGTTGAGAATGGGTAATCCCTTACACCAAGTTCATGTCAGTTAGCTTTCCAACTCTAGAGCCTTCCTCAAGAAAAATCAGGTATATAGAAACCCTCAGAGAAAACCTACTTTAATATGGTTTATTTCTGTCCATGTGTTTTAAATATATACACACCTTTATAAGTAGTCTCTTATTTTTATTTCACATATTTCTATTAACTCAAGTTTCCTGGCCTCTCACAATTAGATGAATGGATCGAATATTCTAGATGTTTGAGAAAGATAAAGTACGAGGTCCTAAGACAGTATTATAAAAAGAGGAGAAACACATCATTGAAAAGCAATTTTTTCCTAGTGTATTTGGCCCAGGCCCAGTTAATACAGGGACCAAAAGCCTTACCTACAAAAACAGTACCTAAGGACATTGCTAATAAGTAATAATACAATCATTTGTTTCCCAAGACTACTAAATCAACAGTTAAAAGCTAAACTATGTTCACTATACTGCTTTAAAAAGGAAGAACTATCAATATACTTTTTTAAATGTCAGTTTCTTGAAGATTTATTTACAATAATTATTTTCCTAAATCATCACAAGAATGTTTCTATATTAAAGCCAAGATTGCTTTGTCCACTAATCAAGGTCATTTATTTGACAATTTTCCTGTCACCAGTGTGTATCAAATTTAATTTAAAGCATTTCATCTACATTCAGCCTTAAGCTAAGGAAAAAATTTTCTACCAAACCTTCACAACCGATCAGTTAATTTCTAAGCTGACCTCCTTTTACATATTTCATGTGCTTTTTGAAGCTGCATATCAAGAAATCTTATACTGCAACTGACTGTAATTATACATGCAACAGAGGAAAATATGGTCCTAAGGCCAAAATTAAAAATCACAGAATGAAAAAAATCAGCAAGCACTTTTAGAAGCATTCTGCCTCTGTAACGGTAACAAACCTATGCAATGGAACACACATTTAAAAGTACATCTCACTGACTACACTGTGAGGTGATTTGGTTAAAAAAAAAAAATTGAGCATCATAAGGAAAAAAGCAATGTGACATATATTTTTTCAATCTATTAACTCATTATAACCATCAAAAAGTAAAGACAGCCAGGTGCAGTGGCTCAAGCCTACAATCGCAGCACTTTGGGAAGTCCACGCAGGACAATCACTTGAGCCCAGGAGTTCAAGACTAGCCTGGGCAACATGGAGACCCCATCTATACAAAAGTGAAAAGACAAATTAGTAGGTATGATGGTACACATCTGTGGTCCCAGCTACTTGGGAAGCTGAGGCAGGAGGATCACTTAAGCCCACGAGGTCAAGGCTGTAGTGAGCCATGATCACGCCACTGCACTGCAGCCTGGGCAACAGAGTGACAGCCTGTCCCAAAAAAAAAAAAAAAAAACAAAAAAAAAGGGAAAGTCAAAAAAAAACCATTTGCCACCTCTGCCACTAGCAGTAATCATTTCACCAAAACTCCTTACGCTGAAAGATCATTCCTCCGACTCCTAACTTTGAAATGTTCATTCTTTCCTTCTAATCTGCCTCTTCAGTAGGAACTGTAAGCAACCAGGTAATGAAACAAAACTTTACCTTACCAGAATGCCAGCAAATAAATGTAAAAAAGTTAGATATAGAAAGCCATCACTTCACTACAACTGATTCCAGCGAATATCATCAATGGATGCATAAAACCATTAGGAAAAACGCTGATGAGGAACTAAGTATTTTCATACTGCCAAAGCTGCATCTCTGTGTAGATTACTTGCCATCTCAAATATTTAGGAAGAAGAGATTTTGCTCTCACCACCTTAACCCAGTAATCCAATTTAACATGGAGTCAGATGATAAACATTCTAAGAGGTGACATTATACAGCTTTACCTACGAAGTTTTCTGAATGCCAAATATGTTTGACTCTAATCAAGCTATTAAACCTAATTTCCAACTTGCAGAAAATACAATTTAAAAAATCTAAAACTCAGGATGTTGCTAAGAGACCTTTGTTTCCCAAGGAAAAAATTAGTATTGTATGTATTGGGGACAAATGACTAATTTGAACATGGACAGAATATTAGATGATACTTGGAAATTGTTTCTTAGGTGTAGTTATGGTACTGTTATGTATAAGTCCTTTTTGGGAAGATATATGATGAAGTTTAACTAAATGGATAGACTGGATGGAGGAACAGCTGTTGAATATTAGTGATGACTAAATGTGAGTACACCGCACTTTGTTTTTCAGTATGTTTTAAATTTTTAAAATACAAAATTAAATTTAAAAAATTTTTAAAGCTTAAAACAACAAGTATCCTTAACCAGGTATCTAAATAGCATATATCTGATTTACAGTCTACTTTGTTCCAAAACATATTTAAAGTTTAAAGTGTCTTTTAAAAGGACATACAGTCAACCCTCCAAATCCATGGGTTCTTCATATGTGAATAAAACCAATGGCAAATCAAAAATATTTGGGAAGGCTGAGTATGGTAGCTCATGTCTGTAATCCCAGCACTTTCAAAAGCCAAGGTGGGAGGATTGCTTGAGCCCAGGGGTTCAAGACCAGCCTGGGCAACTTAGGGAGACCCCGCCTCTGCAATCCCAGCACTTTGAGAGGCCAAGGCAGGCAGATCACTTGTGGTCAGGAGCACAAGACCAGCCTAGCAAACACAGTGAAACCCTGTCTCTACTAAAAATACAAAAACTAGCTGGGCATGGTGGCACATGCCTGTAATCCCAGCTACTTGGGAGGTTGAGGCAGGAGAATGGCTTGAACCCAGGAGGCAGAGAGTGCAGTGAACTGAGATTATGCCACTGCACTCCAGCCTGGGCAACTGAGCAAGACTCCATCTCAAAAAAAAAAAAAAAAAGGAGAGGGACAATGATGCCTGTATGCAAAATGTACAGACTTTTTTTTCTTGTCATTATTCCCTAAACAACACTGCACCACAACTATTTACACAGCACTTACATTGTATTAGGTATAACTCAAAGATGATTTAAAATATATAGGAGGATATGCATGGGTTATATGCAAATACTACACCACTTTATATCAGAGACTTGAACATATGAGTATATTGGTATTGTGGCAGGGAGAAGTCCTGGAACAAATCTCCCATGGATACCGATGAATGACTCTACAATATAAGGGAATGTTTTAAAAGAAAAAAAATGCTGACAAAAACTAAGCGAATAAATGTATTAAAGATTATTAAAATATTTATGCCACATATATATGTAAATACATATATACATAAAAAACTAAGATGAACAACGATAATGTCAGTACCCAGAGTAAGTTATAAATATTTACTTTTACTAGGCGTTCCCTGATCTCATAAAGATAAAGTCAAAGTTTGTCAGGCATTCAGCAGAACTTTTTATGGAGAAACACATGAAAAAACAGTCAGTATACCTTAAAAAGATACTACCTCTAAATTAGTCACTCTTTCAAAAGACATCCTTATTGCAGCTTTTATTAGACTTTATACATTAAGCAAATCATTTCCTAAGGTGGTGTGTATAACTAAAGGGGTAGACATGACAATCAATCTATGATTAAATGTTACCTAAAAACCAAGAAGAAATCAAACTTAACTAATATTTAATCAGATTGCCACTAGTATCCTTGATGAATACATGTCAATTTATCCAAAAGGAAGGATACTGAAAGAGTAAAAATTCCATAAAGCAGAGAGGAATTGATACCCTTAATGCATTTGTTTGGCTTCAGCACTTTGCATTGTTACAGAATGTCATTAATATAAATACAGTTCCTTTTACACTAAAAATACTTTGTAAAACAGTAGACTGTTTACAGTAATTTTAGGTCAGGTGTGGGGGCTCATGCCTGTAATCCTAGCACTTTGGGAGGCTGAGGTGGGTGGATCACTTGAGGTCAGGAGTTTGAAACTAGCCTGGCCAACATGATGAAGCCACGTCTCTACTAAAAATACAAAAATATTAGCCAGGCGTGGTGGCAGGCACCTGTAATCCCAGTTACTTGGGTGGCTGAGGCAAGAGAATTGCTTGAACCCAGGAGACCGAGGTTGCAGTGAGCCAAGATCACACCACTGCAGTCCAGCCTGGGCAACAGAGCAAGACTCTGTCTCAAAAAAAAAAAAAAAAGAAAAAACCCACCACAAAACAAAACAGTAATTTTAATGAAATGGAAACTAATTACTAAAATCTTTATGCCACATAAAAATTCTCCATTAATTCACAGCAAAGGCCTTAACAGAGCTACTATACTTTTTTTTTTTTACAAAATAAATTTTTGTTTTACAAAATAAATGTTCTACAAATGAGACAAGTGTTACAAACATGCTGGCCTTTTCTATTATAAGTAGATGTGATAAGTCATATGAGAAAATAGACACCTTTCATCTGTCCCTTCTACATAAAATGGTATTTTAGTGATAAGAAAGAAAGAAACTCTTTTCTTACTTTAAAAAGAAAAAACACGGGCTAAGAAAATTGATGTTTAGGTATGTTTTCACTGTTATGTGATATCTGGCTAAAAATGAAATGAGGCACTTAAAAAAATGTTTTTAATATGGACATTTAAAAATTTTTCCAAACAAAAAAATGTTCAGTGAATTTTGATCTTATATGGTAATAACTATTTAATGTAACCACTTCCTAGTAGTTTAAAAGAACAGCAAGCACACTGAAAGATGGCAGAAATGTCCTAATTAACTAAAATAAAAGCTTTTCTGTATTTAAAACAAAAAAAAACTAAGATTATAACTTAGTAACTAGAGCCTACAATAAATTTCTTCCATTTAAATACATGTATAATCGAGTTATCTTTTTCAGCTCTGATAGCCATTAAAAGCCAGTATCAAACTCAATTTGGAACCAGATACGTAAAAAACTAGATCAAAATAAGATGAAATTTCCAAAACTAATTAAGCATGTGCAATCATAATGCATTCCAAGTAAGTTCTTATACAACTAATAATTTTACTTAATAATTTGAAAAATATAAATATTTTATCTATGGCTCATTTTAAAATATTTAATATCTACTGTATTTGTTATGCAACATACATTAATACAGTAGAATAGTAAGACAAGTAATATAAACACATGTAAAAATACTGGTGTGCACTCAAATGTCTTATGTATAAACATGTAGAATCAAAAAAGTTTGCTTACCTTACCTTAATGAAATATCTCCAATACACAAGTAGCAATTTTGACACCCATCTCCTTCAGAGTGAAACAAGAATTCAATCTCCCTCTAAAATTTCTGATACAACCAAATGATCATGCTCTATGAACAGAGAACTGGACTTTATCTGATTCCCCAGTTCCATTTGTTAGGGAGGAAATACAGATATACAGTCTAGAAGTCTTTGACAAGTGAGGCAGGATGAGCTCCGAAAAAAGGCCAAGGAGTCAAACCTGGGTCCCAGGACGACCAGCGAGCTAGGAAAAGGTAATGATCTCAGATTCCTCACAGACTGAGCTATAGAAATTGTACTTGAAACTGCTAGCTGTTGCCCAATCAGCCATTCTTCCTCATTTACTGCAATTCCTATTATTTAGCTGGGTACATGGTTACCCAAAATAAAAATGACACTTTTCAATCTACCTTACTGATAGCTGTGGTTACTAAGGTGTGGCCAATGGGATGTGAGCAGAAATGAACATACAACTTTCAGGATACGATTTTAAATAAAGGAGATATTACCTGTCCCTCCCCTTTTTTACTGAGTGGAATCAGTATCTGATAGCTGCAGGGACCATCTCAAATTATGCAATAAAGATGGAATTAGTGATCACAAATGATAGTGCAAGGTAGGAGGAGTCTGGGTCCCTGGCACTGTGCAACTCCATACTAGCTCTCAGTCACTTCCTTCTGAGCTACTGCATGACAAAATAAATGTCTTTCTTTATACCACTGTTATCTGGAGTTTTCTGTTAGCTGAGCCTAATCCTAACTAAAACCAAGGCCAAAAATTCTAAATCAAGACGACGACTCAGTAAATTACAACCTATGGGAAGCAAATTCATGATGGTAACAGAGACTAGGAAAAGAATATAGAGTCTAGAGTACAGAAAGTGTTTCTGGGGTCAGACAGGAGGCTGAGGAAATGAGAAATGGACAGCCAAGGAGACTGAGGAGGCCTAGGTCTATGATTTGGAGAAATCTAGGTAGCCAGTTTTCCTACTTCTCTAAAAAACAAGGATCTGCCACTGCCAAGGAATTACGAAATTCAGCTTCTGTAGCTGGCAGATACATTTATTTCTAGGACAGTGAAGGCGAACCAAGGATAGGGCCTTGAAACAAGTAATCACTCTTCTGGGCCACTATAAATTAGCCAGTCTCATCTTGAGATCCCGTAAGAATCAAGATGCAGCTCTCGATCTTTTATCAGAATTTCTTTTTGATCAGTGTCCTCAAAAGATAGCAAAGAGCTTAGAGATTTTATTATTTTTCTTCTTGACAGAAAAAAAATTAGTAATTATGAGGCTAATTAGACAAAGGAAAAGGAGGTCAAAACTAAGGTTAAGAAAACATTTGCTCAAGGATCCTTGATATTCTTTGTACCAAAATTATTTTTTTATTCACTTCCTTAAACTATCCAGGCTGTTGCCCACTCACCTGAAACGGGCACTATTCACACTGTATCTTCTGAGATTGGTACCCACTGGAGTTGTCAACCATTAAAATGCTCTCATCCTAATCTCAGACTCTGTTTACAGGAAATTAGCTTTAGCAGGAAAACAGAAATGACATCAATTATGCTTTAAACAATGTCATCATTTTGGATATTCTCGTACTTCTGGAAACTTCCATGTAATCATTCCATGACAATTTATCGTTCTTGTTATGTAAGCACATATTTGATAACTAATTTGCCATTCATGGTTCACTTAAAGACATGATAAAAAAACCTATGACAAAAGACCAAAATTAGGAAAAGGCAGTATTTTAGGAAAGAACAGATGGCAGAAAATAGCACCAATACCAGCAGATTCAGATCAGAAATCTTTTGAGAAGATCCTCCAACTAAGCAAATAAAAGAGTACAAGAGGAGAAGACACAGGTCTACAGAGTTCCAAAAGAATCCAGGCAACAACTACAGTAAAAACGGCAACAAGGGATTCTGCAATCCTGCCATGACTAGAAGAAAACAGCAAGAAAAATCATTGGAACTGAAGAGGATAAAATTGATTAATTTTACTCAGCTAGTTCTTACTTTAAATGTGGACTATAAAACAAAAAATACACCAAAATGATCTTCGTGTCTGAAGGTGTGGGGCTACTCCTGTCTATTTAAGACGTTACAGAGGATGCCAAAATAACTTTCTGAGGAAAATTTTGGCCCTATCCTCTTCAGCAACTGCCCCCAAACTTTTTGGCACCCGGGACTAGTTTCTTGGAAGACAATTTTTCCATGGATGAGGGGGTGGTTTTGTGATAAAACTGTTCTACCTCAGATCATCACACATTAGATTCTCATAAGCAGAGCACAACCTAGATCCCTCACATGCAGAGTTCACAATAGGATTCACGCTCCTATGAAAATCTAATACCAACGCTGACATGACAGGAGGCAGAACTCAAGCGGTAATACTCACTTGCCCGCAGCTCACCTGTTGCTGTGCAGCTGGGTTCCTAACAGGCCCTGAACTGGTACTGGTCCATGGCCCACAGTTTGGGGACACCCTGCTCTACAAGGACAGAACAGCCTCCTATTCTAACACTCTTATCAGAGCCTGAATTTATGCAATCTCATACCCAGTCCTGATGATTAATAAAACTTATGTATAGGGCAAAATAAAACAAAAGGCTAATTACATTCTCAACAGTTCTCAGATAGTATCATATAACTCATCTTCTTATCAATATATTTAAAAATCTAGTGACAACTGATATCCAAGGTAGGCTGTTTGAAAGATAAGTTAAAATCTATCCTGGGATTGGATCAGTCAGACCATGATGCTAGCCCCTGTAATACTGCTCATACTGGAATATACATTGAGGGATATAAGAAAAAGCCCTATGTTCACTGAAATTATGTTAAGGATTTTTGCATATTACACTGGTTGAAATTTCTTTCCAGTTTTAGTGTCGAAAATTATTTCCCTTTTCCTGGATACCAAATTTGTTTTTACATTTAGGACACTGTATTCTTTACTTTGGAATGTTTCCTCGGCCGGGCGCGGTGGCTCAAGCCTGTAATCCCAGCACTTTGGGAGGCCGAGATGGGCGGATCACGAGGTCAGGAGATAGAGACCATCCTGGCTAACACGGTAAAACCCAGTCTCTACTAAAAAATACAAAAAACTAGCCGGGCGAGGTGGCGGGCGCCTGTGGTCCCAGCTACTCGGGCGGCTGAGGCAGGAGAATGGCGTAAACCCGGGAGGCGGAGCTTGCAGTGAGCTGAGATCCGGCCACTGCACTCCAGCCCGGGCGACAGGGCGAGACTCCGTCTCAAAAAAAAAAAAAAAAAAAAAAGAAAAGGAATGTTTCCTCTTCAACAGTAATTGCTATAAATCTGTGAGGTAAAGTTTTACCACACCTGCATCACACATTTTATTAACTTCTAGTCTCATTATCTGGTCCCACTTTTTCCTTGTGCGTTTTTCCAGTCAAAATTTACTAAATGTCTACTATTCTAGTGCCGGTATGAATAACATACATAGTTGCAATCCCGGCCTTCCTAGAGGTAAATTATTTAAATTTAAGTATCTTTAATAATTAAAGTATTGCTAAACCTTCATAAGTAATTCCTGGGATTAAACACAGTAATGTTGAGAACCGCAAGAACTGTAAAGGGTCTGGGATTTTTACCCTATTCACAAACTAATGAACTAGCCTATTACTGATTCATGTTCACTGACAGAAAACACAAGGGTACTGGGTAAAAGACAAAGAACTCTGTCACCCATGGCACAGCAAACAGCATGATGACAAGATCCCCCCGTCACCTCAAGTTCCACAGGAACAACACAGGTATGCCTATATAGATGCCTACACACACAATCAGTTGAAACACAGGAGGGGAATATTGTTGAGAAGGCATTGCCTTTTATAGCGAGCAGTAAGCAAGCCTGCTGAGTGTAGAGTTAAGAGGTGGGGGTTAGAGAGCAAATGTAATGTCATCCTTCAATGCTGCTTGCTATAATTACGACCCTGAGAAACGGTCCAGGAAAAGAGTGGTCAGGACCTTGCATTCCTTGCCATGCTGAGCAAGAAAGCTCAAGAACACTCAAAACTCATGGAAGACAACCTCTCCCAGTAAGTTTATATTAAATAAATAGACTTACTAAACATCCTGGGAAAATAAGAAGGAAAATTATTTCTATACTAAACTTTAAGCTCCGTAAGAAGAGATCAAGTTTTGTTTTACTCAACATTGTATGTCCACTGCCTAGCATATTACCTGACATATAACAGACATTCAACAAATGAATAAAGTCAAAATCAGCTAACTTGTACAAAGAAAAAAAAATCCAAGGTAATGTTTATTCATAAACCACAATTTCTTCAACTGTAAAATGAGTATGAAGTTAAGAGGTTTTTTCCTTATATCTAGATTAATTCCATCCTGAATCAACCTTATCTGATAAAGAAGGGTTCAAGTAGCTTGCAGTACACATCTACCTGTTGGCACTTAACAAAGGCACATTTTTAGAGCACTTCTCTGGTATTCAAGATTAACAAAATCACTGGCCAATGACTGTTTTTCTCTCTAAAGTCCTTGGTCTTTAATAACTAAGAGCCATGAGCACCACGGAACCTGCCAACATGTGATGTCTCCCCCGGACACCCAGCTTTAAAATTTCTCTCTTTTGTACTCTTTCCCTTTATTTCTCAGACCAGCCGACGCTTAGGAAAATAGAAAAGAACCCACGTTGAATATCAGGGGTGGGGTTTCGTCCAATATCTGGCGCCCACGTGGTCTTTCTTTTTTCCTAAGTGCATGTGGGAACCCGATTCCCTTTAGTAGGTGCAGAGAAACATCATCGATTTGGTCCACAGATACGCATGTTCAACTCCCCGACGACTGGTGAGTAGTCTGTGTATGGGTCACACGGAGTATAAAAATTATACTTATCTCTTCTATATTAAACTCCGGTTAAAACAGGGAATGGTTCGAGTGCCTATGGAAAATAACTAAGAGCCATTTCGGGCACTCATACATCTCTCCTACAAACACACATATATTCTTTAAACAGGAAAGAACTATCTTCTTTGTTCTTTCAAGAACAAAATTAAAAAGAAACACACACACAAAAAAAACCAAAACAACATCCTAATCTTGCTGACTACAAAGCTAAACGAAATCTGAGAACCGATTTAGAGCACAGATCTTAACAGAACTTACGTACTTGAAGGCAACAAAAATTAGAATGATTGCAATCCATGTACTATGACTTACATATTAATAACCTTGGGAAATTAACCATTCTCAAAACTTCAGTTTACTGGGCTACAACATGAGATTAATAATACACGTTGAGTATCCTTAACCCAAAAATCAAAATCCAAAATACAAAACTTTTTGAACATCAAAATGGCATTCAAAAGGATATGCTCATTGGAGCATTTTGGAGTTGGGATTTTCAGATCAGGCAGGCTTGCTGAACCAGTAAGTATAACACAAATATTCCAAAATCCAAAAAACAAAATCCAAAATCTGAAACACTTCTGGTCCTAAGCATTTCAGATAAGGGATACTCAACCTGTAGTATCTACAGCTCTTAAGGTTGTCATGAAGATTTAATAAGACAGCACTAGCAAAGTGGTTTTGCACCGTATTTAGTACATTAACATCCACACATATTAACTATTTTTTCAATTTCCTTTATATATACAATTCCTTATGAGAAAAGAGTTAGGCTTTTCTTTTTAAGCTGCATCTGCCTACAATACTCATCTTGAAACCACTTTCTCAAAAATCCTAAGATTAATACTAGTTTCATGACAACATATATAAAATACCAGTTCAAAGAATAATTTATCATGTTCCAAGTTTTGGGGACCTTACTATGATGGTTCATTTGATTTTTTAATTATTTAGTTGACAATAATATATGTTTATGGTGTACAACATGTTTTGAAATATGTATATACTGTGGAATGGCTAAATCAAATTAATTAACATGCATGCATTAACTCACATCAACTTTTCTGTGGTGAGAGATGGTTCATTTGATATGTCAACTTGGCTAGGCTATGACGCCCTGATATGTGGTCAAATACAAGTCTAAATGCTGCTGTGAAAGTATTTTTTAAATAATTAACATTTAAACCAAAAGACTTGAGTAAAAAAGATCACTCTCCACGATATGGGTCAGCTACAACCAATTAGGTAAAGCTCTTCAGAGACAAGAAGGGAGGTCCCCTGAACAAGAGAAATTCTGCTTCCAAAATGCCTTTGGACTCAAACTGCAACATCAAATCTTCCCTCAGTCTCCAGCCTGCCATCCTACCCTGCAGATTTTGGGCTTGCCAGCCAGTCTCTACAATCATGTAAGCCAACTCCTTAAAATCAATCAATCAATCTCTCCCTCTCTCTTGCTATAAACACACACACACACACACACACACACACAATCTGTTCTGTTTCTCTGGAGAACCCTGCAAACTCAGATAAGTTTGTTGATAGCTTTATTACTAACACAAGATTAATATTACTAATAGGTGAAAAAATCTGAAAGCAAGGAAAGTAATGCAAATACACCATGAAAGAAATAACCATCAAGATAATAGTGGTGAGGGTTCCAAAATCCCTAAGTAAGAATTACTGGATGCCAGAAATTTTATATTTATTATGATTTAATTAAAAGTCACTGATTCAATACAGCAGACTTCGTACATCTTTATTTCTCTCCCCATCCCCAAATCCCATTAAAATGAGAAGGAATAGAAGGTAAAAACCTGTAACAATGAAGTGAATAAAGAGAAGACTAAAAGCAAATGAAAGATTTAAACACATTTCTAGGAGATGAAGAGAAAACTGAATAGAAAAGATAACTAAAACAGAGCATGAAAAAGTCACAGCCCAGAGTCCAAAGAAGCTGAAGCTTAAGAGGCTGTGAACAACCTTGTCCAACAAACTTTTAGAACCTCTAAAAATGAAATGATAGATAGCATAAGTAGTGAGCTGGGCTAGACATTAAGGATTAACTGAAAGCCTTAAATACTGAGAGGTCAACCTCATCTCCTCCCCCACCTGAATACCCAGCAAGGCCTACAACCAAGCATTGAACTCAAAGTAAGAGAAAGTATTTTCTTAACCCTGAACTTAAATTGAATGAACTGAAGGAAATAGGACAGTTATCACCTAATGATAAGGTACTTCTCACCCTGGTTCCCCAAAATAACCTCAGGCTATCTATCTAAAGCCTATTTATCCCACAGCAAAACATGCTAGATTTCCTATTAATTGTAAACATTAACAACCAACAAAAAACAATCTGACCTTTGGGGAAAACATGCAGTACTACGAGAAAGATCAAAATAAACAAATAGAAAAATTAATTCAGACTATATCTAAAGAGACTCTATTCAGTTGACCCTTGAACAAAATGGGTTTGAACTGTGCAGTTCCACTTATATATCAATTTTCTTCTATCTCTGCCACTCGTGCAACAGCAAGACTAGCCACTAGCCCCTCTTCTTCTTCCTCCTCAACCTACTCAACATGAAGATGAGGGTGAAGACTTCTTTAATGATTCACTTCCACTTAATGAATACATATTCTCTTTTTGATGACTGTCTTAATATTTCTCTAGTGTACTTTACTGTAAGAATACGGTATATAATACACATAACATATAATATACAAAATATGTGTTAATCAGCTGCTTCTGCTATCAGTAAGGCTTCCAGTCAACATAGGCTATTAGTAGTTAAGTTTGGAGGAAGATAAAAGTTATATGTGAATTTCTGAATGCAAAGAATGGAGGTTCTATGCCCGTAAATCCCACATTATTCAAAAGTCTACTGTATATCCCTGAGAATAGACTACTACCAAAAACATGTAATAAAGAGGATACATGAAAGATTTCTTAGAAACAGTGAAATATTTGTCAAAATGAAATATTCAAAGAGGTGGAAAATATGGCAATAAATATCTAGAAAGACATAAAGCAAAATGTTGGAAAGACGCAAGAAATAGGTAAAAAGCACCAGCCAACATCTGTCTTCCAGGAGTTTGCAGAGAAAACACAAGAAAAGTTTCCAGAGTTTAAGAGAACATGCTCCAAATTGAAAAGGCCCACCAAGTGCCCAGGAAAATAAATGAAAGGCTAATGCAGATGTATCACTGCAATTTCAGAACATCAAAAGGTAAAGAGAAGATCCTAAAGCTGGGTTGGAGGAAAGGTAACCTAACAATGCAGCAAGCCTTATATAAGTATCAGGCAACAGAGCAGCAACATTAAATGCTAGAAGGCTAAGAAACGAGATAAAATTTGAAGGAAAAGTGACATTCAACTTTGGATTCTATGTAAAAGCAAATGATTAGTCAAGTATGAGGGTATTAGAGGGTATTAGAAAATTACCAAGGACTTCAACAAAGAAAGAGGGTATAGATAAAAAAATAAAGAAGATGGAATACAGGGAAACAATAGCTCTAATTAAGGAGAGCAGTAAAGCTCAGAGATAGAAGATATATAACATGCCTAAAAAATCACAAACCCAGACAGGGGGCTCTGGGCAACAGATCTCCAGGGAAAAAATGAATTCAATAGACAAATAGTAGGCTCAAAATCTTGGAAAAAGAAGTCTCTTGTAACAGCACAAAAATGCAAGTTTATACACACTATACACACACACATACAAACATACAGTCAGCAACTGTACTAGAATAAAAACTGTACTAGTCGTGGTCCAAGGTGTCTTGATTTTTTTAAGGGTTTCAGGAATAACAATAGAATAAATTTAAGTAACAGATGAAGAAACAAAAACTATCAGAGATACAGTAATGAAGATTAATTTTATTTCACATTTTAAGTTAAAAAGACAAAAAAAATTAGTCAATGCAAAGCACAACTAAGATATATTCAGTTTTATATTATGTTAAGCTAAGGAAAGCAAAAATAAATGGAAGCAAATAGAATTAAAACAGAAAACCCACAGAATATGCAAAATAAAGACTTCAACCGGCAAGCTCTGGCCTTGGGCCAGAAATTCCCTACTCTGGATTTTCTGAATTTATAAAATGATATTTTAGTATTTACATTAAAAGATATATATGTTTTATCTCTGAGTTCAATTGTTATTTCTGTTATTAAGGATGGCTGCAGCAATGACTATGGAAAAATAATCTGAAAAGAACAGCACAGTCCATTAGAAATGTCTAAAGCAGGGCCGGGTACGGTGGTTCATGCCTGTAATCACAGAATGGCTTGAGCCCATGAGTTCAAGACCAGCCTGGGCAACATAGCAAAACCCCAACACTGCAACAAAAAGAAAAAGAAAAAGAAATATCTATATAGAACAGCAGTCTATAACCCAGAAAAAGCATAAGAAAACGACAAGAAATAAACTGAACTAAGAGCAATTAAAGCTGCTTACATAAATGTAGTAGTTATCACTGTGCTTTTAAGCTATATTGCATATAATTTAAAGAAGCTATGAAATACATAAAGCCAACCAATAGAACTTAGGACTAAAGTGAACACAAAAAATAATTTGTATTTCTTTTTATAAAAAGAAGTAACAGTTTCATGGATAATTTAGGTTAGAAAAGACCTTAAAAGGTCACCTAAAGCCAGGCACAGTGGCACACGCCTGAAATCCCAGCACTTTGCGGAGCCAAGGTGGGTGGCTCACTCGAGCTCAGGAGTTCGAGACCAGCCTGAGCAACGTGGTGAAACCCTGTCTCTACAAAAAATACAAAAACAGGCCGGGTGTGGTGGCTCACACCTGTAATCCCAGCACTTTGGGAAGCCGAGGCAGGTGGATCACCTGAGATCAGGAGTTCAAGACCAGCCTGATCAACATGGAGAAACCCCATCTCTACTAAAAATACCAAATATTAGCCAGGCATGGTGGCGGGTATGGTGGTGGGTGCCTGTAACCCTAGCTACTTAGGAGGCTGAGGCAGAAGAATTGCTTGAACCCACAAGGTGGAAGTTGCAGTGAGCTGAGATCATGCCACTGCACTCCAGCCTAAGCAACAAGAGCAAAACTCTGTCTCAAAAAAAAAAAAAAATTCAGCAGGGTGTGGTAGCACGCACCTGTAGTCCCAACATCTAGGCAGGCTGAGTTGAGAAGATCACTTGAGCCTGGGAGGTTGAGGTTGCAGTGAGCTGAAATTGTACCACTGCACTCCAGCCTGGGAAACACAGTGAGACCCCGTCTCAAAAACAAAACAAAACAAAACAACAAAGAGATCATCTAATACAAATAACTATCTGATGCCTGAATCCCCAGTGAAACACCTCAGTCAAAGGGTCATAACCAGCGAAAGCAAAAATCCTATATGCCCAGCAAGGGAACCTATTATTCCATTTTGGAGAATCACAAGTTCCTCCTTTTAGCAACTTAAACTCTGCCTCCTTCTAACTGCCATCTAAGGGACCTAGGTCTTTCCCTTTCATTCATAAAGAAGTCAGATCTCTTGTCAATATGATAAACTGTCAAATATCTATGGCAGCTACTAGGTCATACTCTTTTGATCTTTCAGCATTTCCTCTTCTTCCCTAAGTTACAGCTCTAATTCTATAAAGTACTTACCTCTCTTTTATCTTTTGCTCTCTTCAAAACATACTCCACGTTCAACTGAACCCCTCTACATAAAGCTCAAAATGATATCTAATCTTAATCATCAATCTAACAGAAATTTTTATTCGTAAAGGGTAAGCATGTGCTTACAAGGCCCATAGTTTATCTTGTTTAACATTTAATTAAAAGTACATACTTTGTCTTAACCAATGTATTTCCATCTCATCTGCATGGCTACACATACTAAATTTGTATTTTTCATGTTAAACATGATTCTCTCTGTAAAAATAAATCTCCCATCAAAGAAAAGCCCAGGACCCAGTCTTCAATGCAGAATTCTACCAAACATTTAAAGAAATACCAATTCTCAAACTATTCCAGAAAATTGAAGAGGAGGGAATTCTTCTTCCTAACTCATTCTGTGTGGCTAACATTACCCTGATACTAAAACCAGACAAAAACACATCAAAAAAAGAAAATTAGAGGCCAATATCCCTGATTAATAGAAATGCAAAAATCCTAGCAAACTGAATCTAGCAGCACATTAAAAAGATCACTCACCATGATCAGGTAGCATTTATCCTACGAATGCAAGAATGATTTAACATATGAAATCAATAAATATGATATATCACATCAACAGAATGAAGAACAAAAACAGTATGATCATCTCAATAGACACAGGAAAAGCAAGTGATAAAATTCAACATCCCTTCACAATAAAAACTCTCAACAAGTTAGGTATAGGAGAAACATATCTCAACACAATAAAGGCATGACAAACCACAGTTATCATCATACTAAGTTGAGGAAAGTTGAAAGTTTTTCCTCTAACATCTGAAAGAAGACAAGGACGCCCATTTCCATTCAACACAGTACTGGATGTCCTAGCCCAAGCAATTAAGCAGAAGAACAAAATAAAAATAAAGGACATCCAAATTGGAAAGGAAGAAATCAAACTGTTTATCTGCACTGTTAGAACTTATAAACAAATTCATTAAACTTGCAGGATACAAAATAAACATATAAAAGTCAGCAGCATTTCTATATACCAAAATAAATAGTGGGAAAAAAAAAATCAAGAAAGCAATCCTACTCACCAAAAAATGTAAAACACGTTGGTATAAATTTAACCAAGAGGTTAAAGATCTCTGCAAAGATGACTACAAAAAAAACTAATAGCAGATATTAAAGAGAACACACACCAAAAAATAGAAAGACATCCAATGTTCGTGGTTAGAAGAATTAATATTGTGAAAATGATCATATTACCTACCAAAAGCAGTGTACAGATTCAATACAATGCCTACCAAAATACATTCTTTACAGAAATGGAAAAAGACAATCCACAAAACCACACACACACACACAAAATACACAGAAGCACAAAAAAAAAACACTAAATAGCCGACGTAATCCTGAGCAAAAAAAAAACAAAGCTGGAGTTATCACACTACTGGACTTCAAAATATACTACAAAGCTATGATAACCAATACAGCATGGTACTGGCCTAAGAGCAGACACGCAGACCAATGGAACAGAATAAGAAACCCAGAAATGAATCCACATATTTATAACCAACTGATTTTCAACAAAGGCACCAAAACAATCATTTGGGAAGGAATAATCTCTTCAATAAATGGTGCTGGGAAAACTGGATCTCTATGTGCAGAAAAATGAAACTAACCACCATCTCTCTCCATATACAAAAACCAACTCAAAATGGATTAAAGACTTAAATGTAAGATCCAAAACTAAGAAACTACTAGAAGAAAATGGTGGAAATGCTTTAGGACACTGGTCTGTGCAAAGATTTTATGGAGACCTCAAAAGCACAGGCAGTAAAAGCAGAAGCAGACAATTGGGATTAGATCAAACTAAAAAGCTCTGGACAGAAAAGGAAACAATAAACAGAGTGAAGAGAAACCTATAGAATGGGAGAAAATATTTGCAACTGACCCATCCAACAAGGGATTAATATCCAGAATATATAAGGATTCAAACAACAACAACAAAAGCAATCCAATTTTTTAAATGGGCAAATAAGCTGAATAAACATCTTTCAAAATAGACATACATATGACTAACAGGCATATGAAGACAATGCTCAACATTACTAATCATCTGGGAAATGCCAATCAAAATTACAATGAGATATCATCTCACCCCATTTAGAATGGCTATTATCAAAAAGATAAAAAATAATAAACACTGGCAAGAATGTGGAGAAAGGGGAACTCTTACACACTGTTGGAGGGAATGTAAATCAGTACTGTCATTATGGAAAACAGTATGGAAGTTCCTCAAAAAACTAAGAACTACCATATGATCTAGCAATCCCACCACTGGACATAAATAGCTAAAGGAAAAGAAATCAGTATCTTTGCACTCTCATGTTTATTGCAGCACTATTCACAATAGCCAAAATATGAAATTGACCTAAGTGTCTACCAACAGGTGGATGAATAAGAAAATGTGATATATATACACAATGGAATACTAACTATTAAAAAAGAACAAAATTCTGTCATTTATCGGAACACATATGAGCTTGTAGGACATTAGGTGAAATAAGCCTGGCACAGAAATATAAATACTACATGCTCTCAGTCATATATAGCAGCAAGAGTTGAGCTCAAAGAAGTAGACAGTACAACAGTGATTACTAGAGTTGGGGAAAGGGAAAGAGCAGGAGGACTAGCCAAAAGTTTGTTAACAGATACAAAATCACAACTAGGTAGGGCACAGTGGCACACACCTCTAATCCCAGCACTTTGGGAGGCCAAGGCGGGCAGATCACTTGAGGTCAGGAGTTCAAGACGAGCCTGGTCAACATGGTGCAACCCTGTCTCTACCAAAAATATAAAAACTAGCTGGGCATGGTGGCAGGCCCCCGTAATCCTGGCTACTCAGGAGGCTGAGGCAAGAGAATCACTTGAACCTGGGAAGTGGAGGTTGCAGTGAGCCAAGATAGGCCACCCGCACTCCAGCCTGGATAACAGAGAAAAACTCCATCTCAAAAAGAAGGAAAAAAAAGAAAAATTTACAGCTAGATAGGAGGAATAAACTCTAGTACTCTATTAACACTACAGGGTAACTATAATTAACAATTTATTGTGCATTTCCAAATAGCTAGAAAGGCAGCTTTTGAATGTTCGTAACACAAAGAAATGACAAATATTTGAGGTGATAAATATGCAAATTAACCTAATTTGATCATTACACATTGTACACACGCATAAAAATATCACTGTACCCCACAAATATGTACAATTATGTGTCAAAAACAATTTCTTAAAACTCGATTCTCTAAAATAAGTTACTAGTGTAAAAGGTTCATTGAAGCACAGAAGCTTTAAAAAAATCAACAAATACTAATAATAAACAAAAACAGTGAGAAGACTCCAGTGCAGATATAGAATGAACTTATATGTGTACCTGGATTCAGAGACGTAATTAGTATGCACAAATAGCCCCACCAATCCCCAAGAAAGCACAAATAGGGACTAAAATAATAAATATCTGAAAACTGAATTTTACTAGACCAGAGAGCCACTATGTTTAGTTCAATGTCCTGTCTGACTGAAAATGCTATCCAAGAGAAACATGAAGCCATAAAACCCAAAACTTTTTAAACAAATCTCAAGTGACACACTGATACACCAAACCTTTTTTTCCAGAACAAGTGCAATATAATTTTTCCAATATTACATAGATGAATTCTGTCTAGTGATAAAGGAGCCTCAAACCAGGTATGATTAAAAGTTTAAAATTCATATGACAAAAAAGGGACTAAATCACACTATTACTAATAGTTTTACTAATTGTAAAACTAGCCTTAACATATATTACAAGTATTACAACACTCTGCTTGAAAGGAAAGCAGTGCAAGCTAAAATTATATTAAACAACATTGACTGACATCATATAATATCAATGTCATTTATGATAGGAAAGCAACACATGATGTAAGCAGGTGTTTTCCTTTAGTTGAAAAAGTACTCAATTATTCAATATGAATCAACTCTTCCCAAACATTTGGGATACCTGTAAGAGTTCAACGACTTTTTAATCTGCTTAACCTCCAAAAACCATACTATAGTAGAGAATTTTTTTTTTAATTAAAAGAATGATGATTTTGCTAGCCATAATGCAGCCTTGAAACAACATCTTGGTTCCACTGAAGGATGCAGCAGCTACAAGTAGTAACCTACAGTAGCACATAAAAGTGTTATTTGAATGAAAGGCTGCTCTAAACACTCATGTTTCTATAGTATGTCTCTTTTGTTGGTCTTAAAACAAAGTTGAACTACATTGTAAAAACTAAAGACATCAACTTACAGTCACTGAACATTTATTTTCAATATACCACATTAAGAAATGGATTGTAAACACAAGATTGTTCCACACTTATGAACCACAGCTGTCAATGTAAAAAGGGAACATGTTTGTAAAATGAGAGATAAACATTTCTTCATAAAACTGATGCCAGTAAACACCATTTCAGTGATTTTGAACACACTCCTCAAGTGGTATATATAAACACTATATTCAGTATCTCAAACCTATTACTTGGGAAAATATTGTTTTGCTCACTCGCTAGAGGTTAAAAAAGTGTATTAATGGGCACATCTAAAAACCATATGTGAACACTACAATTAGATGAAGTAATACTTGACACAGTCAAAAGCATTCAAAGAAGAATGCTGGCTGCTTTCTCTCAAAATGAAACAATTGGCATCCCAACTTTTGTGTATCCAACAGAGCACTAAATGTAATTTTCTATGTTTCTTATTTTTATAATTTTCTAAAACTATGATTTTTTTGAGACAGCTGAAATACAATCCAAATCACTATGTCAACAACAAAAACACTGGTCCGAAACCAACTTGGTTCACCATAACAGAAAAGATGATGTAGCAATTATTTTGGTAGCTAATTTTAGCACTAAGGTTACAAAACCGCCACGATCTATAGCTTTCATTGCTCTAAGGAATATAAATAGGATTATTTCCCTGCTTAGCTTCAATGAAAATAGCTAGTAAAAGCCGATAGTGCCAGGAACAACAATCTGGGCAAGAACTATGTTGTTTTTATTTAAAAACAGCTGAAGTTACTGAAAGTTACTGTCCACACAGGGTTTTCATCAATAATTACAGTAAGATTTCCCAGGCCAAGCACAGTGGCTCATGCCTGTAATCCCAGCACTCTGTGAGACAGAGGCCAGAGGATGGCTTGAGGCCAGGAGTTAGAGACCACCCCGGGCAATGAAACAAGACCCTGTCTCTACCAAAATAAATAAATAAATAAGATTTCTTCTTTGCAATTATCTCTTAAATCTAACAAAAAGTTAAAATTTTTTTCAAAAATGTTTTCCATTTTGCTTTCAGAAAATGTGTGGGCCTTTTACTGACCTAAATATCCCAAAGGGCAAAAGAACTTTGAAGAAATCAAGATAAATCCTCTGCTAGATGGCACAATGAAATTTAAACAATCTTAAACAGAAAAGCCTTATTAAGTTTCCCCCACATATTTCCTTACATATCTTTAAAACATACACATTAAACATATATCAATGCAAACATTCTGCTACAGAATCAAAGATAAATAATTGTAGTAAACAAATTTTAATATCAGAAAATTTAGGAAGTAATTTAAGTTCCTAAATTTAAAAGTTCATTTAAAAGATAACAGAACCATAAACAAATAATAAATCATAACTCAAAAAATTTCTATGTACTTACAAAGGTGCTCTAAGTCTTCTATTAGCAAAAGAGATGTATAACAAAACTGAAAAGATTTTTCACGTTAATAAAAACTTTTCATATCAACAGAAATCAATTTTAAAAAAAGGACAGGAAGTAAGAATACAAGTATTACTATAGAGCTGGAATTTTGTAAGTAAAAAAGCCTAACAAGATGACACGTGTGTCAGTTCCACATCCAATGTAACACCCTTGAAGGTAACTGGAGTTCCAGCAAGAACCATGTTAATATTAAATAAATGTTTTTCCTGAATGTGGACTAAACTAGGAAACAGTGACCATACAACCAAACACTGTCAAAGGTGCTTAACAATAAAGATAATTAGAGCTACTATACTGACACAAGCACCAAAGTAAAAAATTGAACAATGCATACATAAAACAAAATTTTAAAAGCTTTAAAACATTTAGAATACAAAAACAGAACAATGTAAACCTAAGTAATAACACAATACAATATAAATAATTCAGAGATACACTATTAGCAAGCAATTCAAAAGACCTCAGTTTTAAGGAGTTGTTAAAATGAAGCTTCCTAGTAGCCAGTGTTGAGGTCCTAAGGCGGAGTAACCTGACAAACTTATGGGTGAACAGCAGACCACCTATTCCCAACTTTAAGTATTGCTATATTAAATTTAAAATATACATAGAAAATGTTTTTAAAAATGAAAAATATGCTGAACAAACTGTACAGGAGAAAATATCTAGTCAATGAAAAACAAACCAACATCACATAAATCTGAGAACTATTTACTCTAGGGAATGGTGAGGGAAAACCTTACTGTTCCATGGGAAGCTGATTTTACCTTTACCTATAATTTTACTCACAGAATAGCTACTAATAATTGCCACAACGTTTACAGTAATATTTTCTCTGCTTTATAAAAGAAAAACTGTTTTTTATACATTAACATGACAAAGTAATTTCTTATTAATAGTTTAGCCTTACAGAAAAGTACTATCTTCAGTCTTTCAGTTACTTCAACTATAGACCCTTTTCTGTCCAACAGAAATATAATGTAAGACACATACGTAATTTTAAATTTTCAAGTAGTCACTTTTTAAAAGGCAAAAAAAAACAAAACACGTGACATAAATTTTAAACACAAATATCCAAAATATCACCTCAGCACATAAGCAACATTAAAAAATTGAAGAAATTTTTTTAACTTTTTTTCATACTGAGTCTTCAAAATCTAATGTGCATTTTATAGCACATCTCAATTAAGACCAGACTCATTGCAAGTGACCAATAGTTATATGTGGCTAGTGTTTACTGTCCAGAGCAGCAGAGGTATAGAGTTCTTTCTCTGGTTTTAAGATACATGCAAAAAATACCAAAAGAGGTGAAATGGGAGCAAACAATGTAAATATTTCAGGGGCTGGGAGGTATGCTGAGAAAGGTCAATTCAGCCATCCCCCCTGACTCCAGCAGGCCTAAGGTGACCACATGTTTCAATTTGCCGGGCAATCCCTATTTACTCAAGAATCCCAATTTATACCTGTTGTCATGATGTAATTATTAAAGTACTCGCTGTAATTCTAAAAAGTGTCCCATACTGGGTAATAAATTATATGGTCACCCTACCTATATCCATAATATCCTTGAGGATAACTCCACACTCCTTGGAAGAAAATTTAGTTTAAATTCTAATTCTGATGCCTGGAAAAGAAGCTCTAAATTCAAAGGAAAGAACCCTAAATTTACTACTACCCTCCTCATTAAAAAAAAAAAAGAAAAAAAGAAAAAAAAGAAAAAAGAAAAAGCTGCTGAAAATTTATTTTAAATTGCAGACTAAAAAAAAAAAAAAAAGTAAGAATTACCTGTTGAACAAGGCATCTGGAAATTGGGATCATTGCTATCCAAAACAGGCAAACAGAACTGGTTACTTGCAGATCCTAGCATAGGATCCTTATCGCTGAGCATGTTCTTCAGCGAGTCCTCTAAGACATTTTGACTTGCACTAAAATCCTCACAGACTTCATTCTCCAGGTTGGATCCTAGAAATAGGGCATCATCTAAGTGTTCAGTAGGAATTAAATGATTAAATGTATCAACTATATCCATGAAGACTTCTGTGTGTCTTTCAGCCCTATAGAAAGACAAAAAAAATACCATAAGAAATAAAGCTATCAATTGAAAATCACCTAATACCAAATTATTTTAATAGTTTTGAGTCTAAGAACACACTTAAGGTATTTCTGAATTGTTGTTTAAAAAAAAGTCCTCACTTGTTTTTAGAATATACATTTGGAAATGTAGAACGAATCTTTACTAATGTTTCTTCATCATACATGTAGTATATCATTTTACCAGAAATTCTACTGTTTACTCAGTTCATTATTTTTAGAAAAAAAAAATACGTATATAGTCCATTAACTTGACACATACGAAAGAATTACAAGGCTTAAAGCATAAAAACAATTGTTTTTAACCACAACCTTTTCACAAATTAAGCATCAGACACTGCTTTTACAATAAGTCCACATAAAAGAGCTAAAATCAAATAGTTTAAATTTTTATCCCATACCTATTAAAACCATAAAGTGGCCTTGCTTTATTTACAAAGTATTAAAATTATTTAAAGAAAGGTAATACATATAGACAAAGGGCTTTTACTGTGGGCGTAGGGGCGGAAAATAAAAAAGAAACTATTAACCCAACAAATCAAAACTTAAAATAAACTACACACGCACACAAAGATGTGCACAAATACACCTTTTTTCAAGGTCCCCTTTTAGGAGAAAAACAAGATAAATGACACAAAGACAATCTACATCATGTATTTAGATTTATTTTAGTTATGTGTGGTCTATACAAGTATCAAGTCAGTCTCCCATTTGAACTGTACCCACATTGCTCAGCAAAAGTCATTTCAAAGCTCTACAGGAGTCTCAATTATGAAAAGTTAAACCAATTAAGTTGAACTGGTTTGAGAGAAAACTGAATCAGCATATTTCAGGGGGTACAAAGTCAACCAAAAAAAAACTAATATTAATTCAACCAAAAAATTCCACTGATTAACCTATAACATCTTGGGCTCCTTAATTCTAAGATTTTTGAGATTAGCTCTAAATCTAACAAAATTTCCTCAAACTAGTCTTGAATTCTCTCCCCATACAAACCTGAGGGAAGAATTTCAGATACACGCTAACATTCACTGGTTATATATGTCATACTGTACTAAAAATTTTACCAACATTTATATAATTTAAGCCCCAATAATAAATAGGGTCTATTATCATCCTTGCACTATTTTTAAAAATGCACTTGAATAATTTAAATGTCTTCCCCAAAGTCACAAAACAGAGCCAAAATTCTAGCCTGGGTTTCAAGCTCCACAGCCCATACCCATTAGTAAGTGTTACCCTTTCACACTGAGCTAAGGACTGAGATGATCTGACTTATTAAAGGCTCTCTAAAAACAATTTTCCTGCCAGGTCCAGTGGCTCATGCCTGTATTCCTAGCACTTTGGGAGGTGGGCAGATCACTACAGCCCAGGAGTTAGAGACCAGCCTAGGCAACAAGGAGAAATCCCATCTCTACAAAAATTAGCCAGGTGTGGTGGTGCGTGCCTGTAGTCCCAGTTTCTTGGGCGGCTGAGTTGGGAGGATCATTTGAGTACAGGACGCGGAGGTTGCAGCAAAATCAAGCCACTGCACTCCAGCCCGGTAACGAAAGAGCCCGACTCTGTGTCAAAAAAAAAAAAAAAATCCAAAAAAAAGATGAACTGCAAAAGGGAAGGTGGATACCTGAGAGATGACGGAAATGTCCTAAATCTTGATTGCGATAATGGTTTCAGAAATCTGTTCATTTTTAATGAATGCATTTATTATACCTCAATTAAAAAAAAAAAAGCAAAGAAATTTCCTGTCTCACAAAAGTTAATGCCCTTCTAAACAGAAGAGTTTCGGTATCTCTTCTCATTTTTTTCCATTTATTTACATTGAAATGTTAATAAAGCACTGAAAGAAAATGCTAACTACAGACTTGCTGCTTATTTTACATGCATTTTCTCAACTGACAGAAAACTGTAGCTAGCAATGCTGAAGAAAACTCAGGACAAGTTCCTTTAAGAATTCCCTACCACACTATATGACCTCAGCGCCAAAGAAAGTCTCAATTATCATACATCACCAATACTTTCGCCTTATATGTTTTTAGATTCCAAAAAAATTTTAGTATGTTAAATTCTAGTAATTAAAAATAATTTATGAAAGTATTTACTAAATGTTTACAACATTAAGTAGAACTACCAATGAATTTATTTATCTGAATGTGCTGGAATCCAGTAATGCAAGCCAAAGACACCTCCACTTCAGAGAGTTGCATCCCAATTAGTAATCTTTTTTCTCAGATCAATCAAAAAGACAAAAGGCAGTTTCAGCTCTAGAAACAAATGGCTAACTTTCCTTCAAAAAAATGGTATGCTGAATCTACTGAAAAAGTAAATGCACTTGTTACCATAGCAACATGAGGCTAGCAAATTCTGCAAACTTCTATGAGGTCTTCCTATTGTACCAACCATACGCTGTGAGCTTCCAAGTGATGGGAACATTCAAAACATTCAGAAGTTATGGTCACAAAGCTCAAGATCACATCGCTATAATGAAGACCAGGCCATTAAAACTAATCATCAACAAGCAATTTTTTTTGTTGTTTTCAATAATACTGCTATGAGTGAAACCATCCCAAAACTCTTTCACGGCTTCAGAGCCTGTACGTATTTCTTGAAGATCAATTTTTTTTAAATAAAGCATATTGTAAAAAAAATGAGTCAAGCTTTGCAGTACAGTTTTTAAGTCAAAACTACTATGACTTATAAAGTATGTTTCCCCGGATTTAAATGGGCATTATCAGGAAAAAGGTTTCCACAGTCACAAGTGGAGATAGACTGAAGTTACATTTCTTTAACGATACTCTTTATTTATTCATCAAATGTTTACTAAGCAGCTACCATTGTGTGAGACACGTTTAGTAGGCTAATGAAAATGGGAATATTCTAAGAACATAGTAATAAAGCGTATCACATTTGTGAGTCCAAAGAAGACAATTTCCACAGGACAAATCATAATCCTAGTGTTTCGTGGGACACGTTTTAAGAAAAATTGTTATAAATGAGTGAGAATAATTTTTCTTACGTGGTTCCAACTGACTCTGGAGGTAATTCCAAAGAGAAAATGCCAAAAATGAACAGTATGTAGCCATCCAAAAGAACTCCCTTGAAAGTAACATTTATTGGAGGTATAATTTATTTTTAAAAATCAGTTTCAGGGCAGGGCGCGGTGGCTCAAGCCTGTAATCCCAGCACTTTGAGAGGCCGAGACGGGTGGATCACGAGGTCAGGAGATCGAGACCATCCTGGCTAACATGGTGAAACCCTGTCTCTACTAAAAATACAAAAAATTAGCCGGGCGAGGTGGCGGGCGCCTGTAGTCCCAGCTACTTGGGAGGCTGAGGCAGGAGAATGGCGGGAACCCGGGAGGCGGAGCTTGTAGTGAGCGGAGATCGCGCCACTGAACTCCAGCCTGGGCGACAGAGCGAGACTCCGTCTCAAAAAAAAAAAAAAATCGGTTTCAGATATAAAGTGATCAGTCTCAAAAATAAAGTAACTCTAATGCTCAATAAGCAAACAAATTAGCCAAATGTAGAAATATTTACTTACTTGTAATGGATACACTAATCTACTAAACACAATGTGGTACCCTGGATTAGATCATGGAACAGAAAAGGGACAGTAGCAAAAAAAACTGGTAAAATCAGAATAAAGTCTGTAATTTTGTTAACAGTAATACACCAATAATAATAATATCTGTTCTGATAAAGGCACTAGCTTTATGTCAGATGTTAATAATCAGGGAAACTAGATAAGGGTATACAGAAACACTACACACCCTTTGCAACTTTTCTATAAATATAAAATTATTACAAAATAAAGTCTTAAAAAAAACTAAGAATATTCTGGGATACCTAGTAATGTGGCTAACAAAGACAACCGGATCTAATTAAGGGGGGAAATTAGGAGCCAATTTAGTATCTTTGTTAATTAAACAAATTGTCTAATTTAAACAAATTTCTGTTTCTTACACTAAAACTCTACTTAAATGCTCCCCTATATTTGGCATTCTAAATTTAATAAAACATAATGTCTATATAGGGTGAATTTTAAATGGCTAATGATACGCGTATATCCAATTAAATCAGTATTGGTAATTTGGGAATATACATGTTAAAGTCAGAAATTGTTTCTGGGTAAACTCATGTTTACAGACAATAGAATATATGCAGCTAAGTATATAAGTGAATAATCTGCGTAATTCAAAATTATTCATTTACTCATACATGTATTAAGCATCTAATACAAAGCATTTTAAGTCTAGTGAAATGAACCTGTCAAAAAGTCGAAGAATTCACAATTCAAAACAACATGAACATATATAAACAAATACAACACATATAAACACCGCAACAAAATGCTAAGTGCCATACTGAAGGGCTGCAAATAATATCACAGACGAAGGTAAAACTCAGGAAGCTAACAAAGGTTAGGCAGGTGATATGTAAGCTGGATCCTAAAGATCCAGAGGATATTCCAGGCAAATGGAACACCATGTCTTAATTACAAATGGCTGAGTTTGGTCCTAATGGACTATTTATAAAGACTCAGAATACAACTGAAAATAATTAGTACTAATTTGCCAAATAAAATTTAATCTGAGTCCAAAGATATTTCCTGTTTTAAAATATGTTTCATCTGTAATTCTCAGGGAATTACACTGAAGCCAGGTTTAGTTTATACTAACAAAACAGCCTAATTATTTTATAAGCGTTTCAAGTATTAATAGAATGTAAAAAGATGAGATTTAGAAAGTGTCAACAGCAAAAAAATTTCACTTTAGGCCAGGTGCCGTGGCTCACACCTGTAATCCCAGCACTCTGGGAGGATGAGGCGGGCAGATCACCTGAGGTTAGGAGTTCGAGACCAGCCTGACCAATATGGCGAAAACCCGTCTCTACTAAAGACAAAAAAGATTAGCTGAGCATGGTGGAGGCTGAGGCAGGAGAATAGCTTGAACCTGAGAGGCAGAGGTTGCAGTGAGCCAAGATCGCACCACTGCACTCCAGATTGGACAACAAAAACAAAATTCCATCTCGAAAAAAAAAATTACACTTTACGAAAACTCACTTTAAGAGCAAATTAAAATTCTCTATCCCAGCTTTTTAAAAACACCTTCAAAGTAAACCTATGAATTGTATTATTTCCTAAAACACACACACACACATACACACCTAACAATAAATCACTAAGGCTATCAAAGGCCAAAGAGGTTATGTACTAAGATGAAGTACACTCTCACATAGTCTACATTTGTGTCTGTGGGTGTGTGTGTAGGGGGGTGGCGTGAGGGGAGCACAAATATATCAGGAGACTAATATCTCTGACGAAAAGTTATACAGGGCAATAGTAATGGTGGTGGTGATGGGGGATTGGTTTATGAGAGTAAGTGAAGGCCTCACAGCGTTACACTTGAACCAAAATCTGAAGTGAGGTAGTTATCAATGGATAAATGCTGAAGAGCAATCCAGTCAAAGTCCTAGAAGTACAATGGTCTTAAAAAGCAGAGCACACTTGATGTCTTCAGCCCCTATACCATCATTTAAATTAAGCAATTTCATCAGGCGTGCTTACTAAAAACAAACTCCTAATAGGCAGTAGCAGAAGAACAAAACTACTACTAATAATGATAAAACAAAACTTCTTGTGCTCAAACTTCAAGACAGGCATTGTTCTACATGCTTTATATCTATAATTCTCAATCAGAGGTGAGTATGCCCATGCAGAGAATATTTGCCACGTCTAGAGACATTTTTGGTCATCACAACTGGAAAGGGTGCTATTTGCATCTAGTAAACATACTATAATGCACTAGGACAGCCCCCTACACACACACAAAATTATCCAGCCAAAAATGTCAACAGTGCCAAGTTTAAGAAATTCTGCTCTACATTTATTAATTCATTTAATCCTCAAAACAACCTTATATTATTATCCTGATAATATAAAAAATGAAATAAAATGAAATTAGGATCAAAGAGATTAAATGATCTGCCATAGTAGGTGACGGAGCTAAAAGTCGTTTGTTTTTATTTGTTTAAGATATCTCCTACAGGAAAAACAGAGCTAAAATCTGAACCCAGAAAATTTCATTTAAGAGTCAATGCGCTTATGACTACCCTATGAGGGTAGTTTATAAGGTTATGAGTTTATAGTTATGAGTTTATAAGGTTAAATTCACTGGATGTTTACTGTGTGCAAGGCATTGTGCTAAACAAATTAAATGCATCATGCCATTTAATCCTCAGAACCAAACCATTACGCAGGTACTATCATTCCCAATTTACAAGAGAGGGGCTAAATAGCAAAGTTACACCCAATATTACCAAATAAATAAGTGACAGAGTCAGGACTCAAATCCACTCTGCATTACACCAAAGTCAGTTCTTAACCACTATGGTATAACAACACTGAAGATGAATCATAGGTTATCCTTCGAGGACAGAGTCAAAAATTAGTAAGTGGTTAGATCATGTGGTATGACACAATACTACAAAGTACCATTCTACAAAGCAATTCAACCTAGTCATCTACTCTACACCCCCACTTCAAATTCTGGTTCAGTTTCATTAATTAGAGTCTATTGGCAAGACATCATTAAAGAAAGCAAGGATCATAACTTTTTTTCTAAATGTATCTGGTAAAAAGAAGATATCAAGGTGTCTGCTGCACAAAGACAACTTAGACCAAAGCAGACCTAAGGCCCTAGGAAAGGATTAGAAGATGCTGAAACTGGCAAATACAGAATTACAGTAGCCAACAGTAACAAGAAAGAGTTAACTTCAAAGTTTATAACTATATTGGCATTATATCATAACTGATATTATAAGCATTAGGAATTTGAATAAACCACCAAAATAGTGGACCTAGCTCATCATCAAAACTATGGCCTAGGTAGTAACAGCCCAAGCTAATATGTACCTGGCACACACTATACGCCAGGCCCTGTGTATCGTATGCGTTATCTCATTAGTTCCTCACAGCGACCCTGTAAGGTACGCGCAATTATTAGTCCTTTCTCTTTAGAGCAAACTGAGACCCAGGTAATTACATAATTTGCCCAAGGTCACATACCCAGTATTCCCACAATTGAACCCATACAGTGTGATTCCTGAGCCTACACTTTACACTCTATAATGCACTCTACACATTAAATTTTATGCTTTTAATGTATCACTAATGAAATCTTAAAAAATGCTAGAAACAAAAGTGACTCATCCTTCTTCCAAAATAAAGCAGGAATATGCACTTAGCCACCCTCTACACATTAAAAAAAAAAAAAAAAAGTTAGCCTCAATGCATATGAACATCATTAGAGGAAAAGCAATTTATCAGCTACAAACTTTTCCATTTATTTTCAGTCTAAAACTTTATGTTTTTATGTGCCCAGCTCACACAAATTACAACTGAATTAAAATATTAAAGTTCAGCCTTTCTGTATAATCCACCATGCTCTTCAAAACGGTCTAATAAAGTTAGATTACGCCAACAGGTTAAAACTTCTGGAAATATCTTAAAAATTTTACTCAACTATTTCTCTATATCCACTCTTCATTGTATAATAGTCATAAAATTTTAAGATATCATTAAAAATGGTCTAAATTAAACACATTATGCAGGACAGTAATTGTCAAGTCCACACACAAAGCAACGCTTCATACAATGCCTTTTAAAACTCTTGATATTTTCCCCTTTAACTCTAATACACTGATTAACATCGGATGTCCATGAATCTTGTTTCCCAGCCTGTATCTTTACTGAGAACAGTCTCAAGATCTCATGTATGTTTAATCCCATCAATACTCTCAATATCTTTCCGTGTGTAATCAAAGGGCAACAATTAAAGAACATTTTTTGACTGTGTTCTCAAAAATGCAACAGTATCATAAATGTCTAACAGTTTGCCAAGTAATTTTTATAGTTGAAAAAGTGTCTATCCTTCTGAAAAGATACTCCAGAATTCTGAGAGGGTGCTCCAAGAAGAAGTAAGAGAAACATAGTCCAAGACGTACTTTTCCAGAAAAGAAAAAAATCCAGCAGGCACTTGTCAGAAAGAATTCTTGAAATGCAGATGAATAAAAACTGTTAGAAATCAGCACCCCAAGAATCCTGAACTCCTTGACACTGTGTGGTGAAATAGTTATTGGTAATACACAAACCTAAACGTTGACCAAAAAAATCTCATAATCTTATTAAAAAACAGAAAAGTTATCTCCAGAAAAAACACAGGTAAAAAGGATTTTATGAGAAATTTAAATGGATCTTAAGAAAGCAAAATATATCAAAAAAGCAAACACCATCCTACCATGTTAAGGAAGACAAACATCATCTATTTTAGTAACGGAAACACAAAATTGTATGTATTATTTTAATTTACCAGTTTTTCCAAATAGGCCTCATACTATGAAAAAAATCTAAGCTCTTGATTTTGCAATACTCTAAATTGTCACTTGCTGCCTCCCAACTTTTATAAGTAATACATTACATAAGTGAAAGTCAAAGACTGTCAACCTTTCCTAGTGGATTCCAATACTCAATAATATTTAAATTTTAATAACATGGTTTGAAATGATTAAAGACAAATTCCTCTCGATTTTTCTATCTTGAAATGTGCATGTGATCAAACCAATTTTTTACCTACATTTATATAGAACACTTCTCATAGGTGACTTTTCTGATTATGCAACATATAAGTATACCGTAAGATCAACATGATAAAGTTATCTGAGATCTATCCCAACAAGAGAGAATACATAACTAATTCAGGTGTATGCAAAAGCAGTAAAATAAACTACATTCTTCTATTCTTCAATAAATGAACCTATAAAGAATGTAAATAAGAGGCAAACTTTGGTCCCATCACTGGCTCATTTTTATCATTTTGACAAATGAGCTATCTGAAAAAGCTTAAAATCTAAAGTTGCAATCTTTTTAAATAAAAGTAGCCGATTTCAGGACTGATTGTGTGGCTCAATCACAGCAATCATTACTCCTAAAAGTCTCTGCCACTAAACTCTGCTACTATCACCAAAAAATGAAGTATGTATTGTAAAATAATAATAACAGTGAGAATGACAATGATGATAATGAAGTAAAGAATCATTATGGTAACATATAACCAGTAAACAGATGAATGAAGAGAAAAATTAGGGGGAAAAGGTCCAAGTGATAAAGTTAAAAATTACTATTTAACAATAATCTTTAACAACACCTTTTGTGCTGTGGAAAGGGGCTATAAATTCAAAAACATAAGTATACTACAACAGACAAGTTTCTGGTTGACTCAACATGTCGCTCTATCACAAACATACATCTTTTTCTACAAATATTTTCACAGTTCCAAACATTTCATTCAGGAATCAAAAAATGAATAATTGAGGCGTAGTTTTGTTAGATCCTAAGCAATCATTTTGACAAAGGTAAGACAAGTTCCACCCCAAAATAGTAATTAAATACAACAATGTACTGTATAAGTACTCCCTTTGGAGTTTACTGTACTGGTTTTTAAATTTAACTTAAGATAGTAAAGTTAGTATTTAGAGAAGGCTCAATAATTGTTCTTTTTAAATTAAATACCTCTACATGTAATGCAGATTAGGACTAGAATATTAAAGCAGTGTTGCCACTTAACATTAATCCATGAACATATTCTACGTGTGACTACTGGAAAGCACTAATAACCACCCCAATCTAAAGTCTCTAGGAATTGGCATTTAAAAGCCAAAAGACGGAAAAAGGTCACCTGACCCGGCAACATATCCTGAGGGAATGGAGGGACACAGGACTCTGCGCGATATCAACATTCTCTCCCTTTCTACTCTCCGCACCGCCCCCGCCCCCCGTGTCAGGTGATCAGTTATTTAGCACCATTAACACGTACCTATCGACAAGTGGTTCACTAAATTACATGTATTATCGGAAGACAAGAGTCTAGGCTTCTCATTTCAAACTAAGCAAAAGGAGTCGACAGTATGGGTCCCGGGCACAAAAGCGCGCGTTAACTGGTGGATAAATGGAACAGCAACTCTCATCTCCAAAAAGCAGCGGCAGGGAGCAGCCCAGCAGCCAGGGCCAGTCCCAGTTTCCCGAAACCAAGGCCCAAAGCTCCATGCTGGGGCTCCCTGAGAGGGAAGAGGCCCTAAGCCGGATCCGGGGGCCTTCGAGCCGGGCCTTCCAGGCAGCGCCCGCCGTGCCTTGGGCCTGCGCACCCGTGCCTCGGCGGCAGCGGGGCGCACTCGCGGCAGACGGCTGGGTACCAGTGGTCGGGAGAGAGGCCGCGGTCCCGACCCCCCGCCTGGCGACCGCGTCGCTGCGACTCCCTCCCCAGGGCCCAGGTAGGCCGAGAACGTTGCGCAAGAGGCCCGAGAGGCGATCTCTCGGCTGCGCGGGAGAAAAACGCGGAGAGTCCGCCGCGGGAGGGGCGGAGAGGCCCGCGGAGGCGCTGTGCGTGTGGAAGGGGATGGGGGAGGGGAGGATTGCCCGTCTCCCTGGCCGCGGCCACAGCCGCAACTCACCCAGCTCCGCCAGACGAGCGCTACCACTGGCAGCAAGAGGAAGATGGTGGACGCTGCCGCCGCCGAAGAGGAGGAGGAGGGGGCCCGGTGGGTGCCGCGGAGAGGGGGTACGCGCAGGACGTCGGCGTCGCTGCCACAGCCTCTTTTCCTCCTGGGACAGAATAGCTGCTGCTGACGACACTATTCCTGGCTTCCGCGCCGCCCTCCTAATCCTCGTTGCAGCCGCCGCCGCCCTGAGCCCGAAGGTCGCTTGCCGCGTGGGGACTGTGCGACGGCGCGAGACCCCGCAGCCATCGGCGTGCGGCGGCGGCGCGGGAGCTGGAGAGGGGCCGCGTCACGTGACCCCACTGTTTACCGTTCCGGGGGCCGCGGCCTGCGTCGCTGCCGCGCCTGCGCGCTGTGGGGCCTCGAGCGCCGCGCCTCCGTGGGGCCCCGGGCTGCTGCACTCCCCGGCGCTGCCGCACCCCTCCCTGTCTTCCGAGGACGCGGCACTGCCTGCGGGCTTCTAGCTCACACCTCCGGGCCGCCAGAAGGGGCGAATCAGAGGGCTTTTTCTGGACCGTAATAAGCACTAAGGCTTCACAGTTAATACAGTATTCATGCTCAGCTCCCCAACCCCAGGTACTTTTTATTAATTGACTGTGAGTTCAAGAATGGTAGAGTAGGATAGAGTAGATGAGACCTCTGCCCAAATATTTGTGCTGGCTCGGCACAGCAGCCTTACCATTAACTACCTCTGTTACCCTCACCCTGCATGGCTGGTCTACCTCAGTACTCAAACTGCTACCTCCAAGAAACATTCTTGGTATCCAGTAAGCAGTCTTCAGAATATGGTCCCAGGTTTCCCTGAGGGGTCGCCAAGACCTTTCAAAAGAGCCTCCATTTCTTTGCCAGGAGCATCTGTCTAAGGCCAAATTTTCTTCCCATCCTTCAACCAAAACAGCATATAGCAGCTGATTCAATGCAGAAACAGATAAAAGAATCCAGCCATCTTCTATTAAGCCAGACATTGAGGAAATTTGCAAAAATTTTAAATATCACTCTTTTTATTAATTTGGAAAATATACTTTTCATAAATACATTATTTGTAGTAACAAATATTGTGTAGAGGTCCAGAGACAAAAAGTTTTGAGACCAACTGGTCGAGCAGACCCACAGGTCTGCTTCCACAGACACTTGAACTAACCCCTATCTCAGCCCTTAATAAGCACTGTGAAGTAATTGTTGCTTGTCAGTCACTCCAACCAAAAGGAGCTCCTTAGGGACAGGGTTTGTGGCTTTTATCTGCAGGACCATTACAGTATTCAGCCAGTACCTGCTGAGAACCTTACTGTGTGGTCTGCACTGTTTTAAAACCTTTACAGTACTTGTTGGTTTAAGCCTTAGACCAACCGCAGCCCACATTGTAAGATTAGTGCAGGATGGAAGAAGAAGTCACAGGCATGCGGTGAAGATCTGTTCTTTCCTCTCTCTAGTCTTCTGATACTTTAAGTACTCCCAATACCAAATGCTCTTCTACAAAGGAGGTTTGGGTTGTCCTGATTCCACTGGATTCCTAGAGTTTCACCCCATGTCTTGACTAATGAATCCCTCAAGACTTTGTTTTACAATATTTTTGTAATGTGTTTTTGAGAAAGGAAAATAGAAATGAGTTTTCTTTGTTTTTTTTTTTTTTTAATTCTCACTTGGGATGTCTGGGATGAATTATAAAAATAAGCCTAATGTTATCTTTACTCTTCTGGTGGATCTCAGTGTGAGATTTCAAAAGGGCATTTGGAAAGAATAAAATTATTGTTATAAACAAAATCCAACCCCGAAGGAATTCAATAGAGTAGAACTTGATAAGGGAGACTACTAGCTGGAAAATCCCTTAGAAGGGCTGAGGAAAGCTTACCTTCTCAGAGAAGTTTTAGTAAATTTAAGGTAAAACAAAATGGAGATTAAAAGAAAATGTAAGACTCATAAGACTGTCACATTTACAAAGCAAAGATTTCTGATCCTAAAAAAGTCAACAAGCTTGCCATAGGCATGATGTTTTGATTCTGTTATTTTGAACCAGCCAAGCGCCCAGTTCACATTTGTCCATTAATGATCTTTGCTTTTTGCTTCCAGATGTAAACACAAACTATTTATCTTATACTCAATGCACAGAAAGGTTAGTAGAAGAAAGAACCAGCATAATAATACTGGCAATAGCTCTAACTGCACACAGGACTTACTGGAAGATCAGATTGTATCAGTAACATTGAAAACTCCAGGCCGGGCGTGGTGGTTCACACCTGTAATCCCATCACTTTGGGCGGCGGAGACAGGCAGTTCACGAGGTCAGCAGATCGAGACCATCCTGCCTAACACGGTGAAACCCCGTCTCTACTAAAAATACAAAAAAATTAGCCAGGCGTGGTGGTGGGCGCCTGTAGTCCCAGCTACTCAGGAGACTAAGGCAGGAGAATGGCGTGAACCCAGGAGGCAGAACTTGTAGTGAGCCAAGATCGCGCCATCGCACTCCAGCCAGGGCGACAGAGTACGACTCTGTCAAAAAAAAAAAAAAAAGAAAGAAAGAAAGAAAACTCCAAATTAACTTGGGAAAATTAAATTTGGTAGGAAAACAAGACAGAGTAATTGATAATGGCTAAAACTGACAGTGTATTTGTATTTAACTAAAAAATTATGAAAGAAGGAAAATTGATAAAATTTGGATCTTGCAAAACGTTGATCCAAGAAAACTGAGCCTGGCAGAGATTAAGACCAGGGAAAACAGTACGCAATGTAGATACGAAAGTCAATTTTGACACGAAAAAAGCTTGTCATCACTGAAACATTGCTCCCTACAGTATCACTACACTAAATATGGGGGGAAAAAATTGGAAGAATTAACTACCATGAGCAGAAAGTCAATAAAAATATTAAATTTATTTAATGAAGTTTTTTCTGGCAAACACTTTCTAAACACACATACTTTTGTGTTAGTTTAGATTTAAATGTTTATATGCTTAAACACAGAATCAAAACAGTGGGGTCAAAAGATTTCAAACTCGGCCAGGCCTGGTGGCTCACGCCTGTAATCCCAGCACTTTGAGAGGCCGAGGTAGGTGGATCACCTGAGGTCAGGAGTTCGAGACCAGCCTGGCCAATGTGGTAAAACCCCATCTCTACTAAAAATACAAAAATTAGCCGGGCATGGTGGCAGTCTCATGTAATACCAGCTACTCTGGAGGCTGAGGCAGGAGAATGGCTTGAATCCGGGAGGTGGAGGTTGCAGTGAGCTGAGATGGCACCACTGCATTCCAACCTGTGAGACAGAGTGACAAAGATGAAAAACAAAACAAAACAAAAAAAAATAACTCAAACTCATTTTACCAAGATCATCATTGAACTTGGAGGCTTAAGTTACAACACTTTTTCTCACATCATCGACTTGCTCCCTTCCACACATTTCTTTTCCTACTTTCTCCAGAAAGATGGGCCGCAGCTACTCAGGCTTTCAGCAGTAAACAGTGGGTGAAAAGAAGTGCAAGCCCCATCGGGAGGTGAAAATTTCCATAGCTTACCTCTTTTGAGGGGGTGCGGCCTAGGAAGACTGGGTCAAACAATAAAATAAAGCTTTTCCACGCATCAGGACTGTGCAAGCTATAAAGCACCTTTGTCAACTTCAGCAACTTTAAGGCACGGGAAAAGAGCAGAGAGAGACCTGAGGCATCAGATTTTTAACTTACTCTATGATTAACTGCCTTTGTGACCTTATCTCTCTAGGCTCCTCTGCGTTACTCTCCCTGCCAACACACTTCATTTGCTCATTTGTTTATTCATTTATTCCATTATGCACCCCAATAGGTTTCAGAAATAAATGGTATTGTTCATGCCTTCAAAGAACTCAGAAGAGTGGCAGTAGATAATTAGGATTCAGCCTGGTGTGACAGCAGTTGGTGTAGAAGACCCATATTCCTGTTTTAATTGACCTGGAGTGGGTATGGGGGCCTTTTCTGACAAAAGGGATGTCCTCAAGGTCAAAGAAGTACCAGAGAACTTGATGTGTTTTGGGAACTACAAATGATTCATTATCTGAATTGAACATGTTGCAGCCATGAAAATAATCAAAACTCTTTTAACAAAGAAACTGTTTGCGATTTTATCCCTCAGTGACAATATTACATCCCTACTTGAAATCTTTTCATAGTTCTCCAAAATATAAAGAATAAAATCCAGGCCAGGCATGGTGGCTCACACCTGTGATCCCAGCACTCTGGGAGGCTGAGGCAGGTGGATCACCTGAGGTCAATAGTCTGGCCAACATGGAGAAACCTTGTCTCTACTAAAAATACGAAAATTAGCTGAGTGTGGTGGTGCACGCCTGTAATCCCAGCTACTTGGGAGGCTGAGGCAGGAGAATTGATTGAACCCAGCAGGCGGAGGTTGCAGTGAGCCAACATCGCACCACTGCACTCCAGCCTGGGTGACAGAGCGAGACTCCATCATGAAAAATTAAAATCCAAACTTCTTAATGTAACCAAGGCCCTTTAGGATTGGTCCTTGCCAACTCTTCAGTCTCTTCTCTCCCTATTTCCTGCTTTTTAACTTATGATACAACAATACCTAATTACTTCCTATTTTCTACACACATCCACACAATGTCCCTCAACCTAAAATTTTTGCTCGTGCTACTCCTTCTGACAGGAATGCCCCCTCCCAAATGACCCCAAAAGCCACATAATACCTCCTCTCATTTTATCTGAATTGTTCCTGCATCCTTTAAAGATGCAATTCAATGATGTATCCCTCACACTTAATGGTGAAAAGATAGAGGCATCCCCATTCAAGCCAGGTTACATAAGGCTGCCACTATCACCACCATTATTCAATATTAGCCAATACTAAAAGGCAAGAATAGAAATAGTAGCTATAGAAAAGGAAAGGACAGAAAAGATCATTATTTGCATATAATAAAAACTGCCTGACAAAGAGAATCAATGAGACAACTGCTAGCAGTAAAGATTGCCTTGGTACTATTTAAAAATCAGTGAAAAAAAATAATGACTTTCCCATAAACAACAATCATCAGTAGAGTACAGTAGGGAAAATAAATTCCAACAAAAATGTAAAACATTTAAGTAGCATAACAGGAAAAAATGTGCATTTTTTGTATGTACACAAAAAAGAAAAGCTATACATATAAAGAAACAACCCAGAATAGCCAAAATATATTGAAAAAGAAGTGGAAAGGTGAAGGACACACACTTCCTGATTTCAACACTTATAATGAAGTAACAGTAATCAAGACAGTGTGGTACTGGCATAAAGATAGACATATACTTCAATGGAATAGAATTGAAAGTTTAGAAATAAAACCATGTGTCTATTTTCAAAAGACTTTTGACACGAGTGCCAAGAATACGGTGGGAAAAGAATAGTCTTTTCAACACATGGTACTGGGAACCACTAATCAGCCACCTATGAAAGAATAGAGTTTGGACCCCCACCTCAAACCACGCACAAAAATTTCCTCAAAATGAATCTACCAGACTTCAGTTACAACAAAGAGGCAAAGGGCACCTGATAAGGGATAGTGAAATACAACTTTTATCTGATTAAAGACTGGTTTCCCAGTTGCTAGAGCAATTGTTTGTACTCTGAGCACATTCAGAATCAGAATCACAAGATATGATTGAAAGCAAGTTTGTGTTGCATGCTCCTAGGCCCAGAAAGTAGAGAAGCAAAAGAAAGGGTCTTTAGTTTAAAGGCACAGCAAATGTTACAGCTCTCCCTACTCCTGGTAGAAGACTAAAGGTTAAGTGTTCCCTGCAGTTTGTGGTTTCCCAAGATGCTACATCAACCAGTCCAAAGGTGGAGAATCATCTTCAACTGGGAGCAGAGTAAATTGGAGCAACAACAGAATGCATGTCCATTAGGCAAGGTTGCCTTTGGAATGAGGGTTAGGGGACCTGCTTCTTATGGGGCTGAAGAGAGCCATGCCTTTTCTCAAAATGGACCATGCTAGCATTCCTGAGCTAGGTGCCCACTCATAAGTCTTTCAAATTACTTCACTAAAAGCCAATAACTTGTTTATAATTTGTGTTTAAATTCCAACTATAACAGAAGAAAAAGGTTGTAAAATATTGTGTACAACTTAATGTCTACACAGAGAGAGAGAGAGCCTCAAGAAAATGTAAAATTTGCTTGGAGGGTCCAGGCTCCACAAGGACATTTTTTTCAGGAAGTCTCACCAATAGAAATATGTAGAAAACTTGGTTGATCACCAATTGGAATTCAGAAGACATATTGGAAAGATTGGAAGGGAGGGCCAGAAAAGAGGATTTCATCAAACTAAAGGAGGGGTTGGGAGTTGAAAAGGTGAAATTGTGTGATAGCAGACAACCAGGGAAGTCATATAAGAAGAACATTCTAGAAGAAGAAAAGGCTAATTCCAAGATACTGTAGTAGTAACACATTTGGGAGGTTCTAGAAGCAGAAAGAAGACTAGTCTGACTGGAGTATAGGATGCAAGACAGGAAGATGAGAGATTGGCAAGAACAAGGCAAGATGTTTAGAATCTACTATAAATAAAATGAGAAGCTATGGGAGTATTAAAAGCAAAAAGTGACATCTGATTTTTTTGGTACAGTTGTTATTGAGATATAATTCACATACTATGTAATTTGCCCATTTAAAGTGTACCATTCAATGATTTTTTAGTACTTTTTTAGTATATTTAGTGCATTTAGCACAGAATTCTACAGGCATCACCACAGTCAATTTTAGATCATTTTCATACGCCAAAAAAAATTCCATGCCTTTTGGTCATTACCACCCATGCTTTATTCCCTCACCAGCCCTAGGCAACCACTAATATGTCATTAATTGTCTCTGGATTTGTCTATTCTGGACATTTCTTAGAAATGGAATCACATAACATGGTCTCTTGTGACTGACTACTTAGCTTTAAAATGTATTCAGGGTTTGTTCATGTTATAGCAAGCATCAGTACTTCACTTCTTTTTATTACCAATAATATTTTATTGTATGGGTATATCACAATTTTGATCCATTGACATTGATGGACATTTGGGTTGTTCCTACTTTTTGGCCTTTATGAATAATGCGACATAAACATTCATATACAAGCTTCTATGTGGACATACACTCTCACTTCTCTTGTGGTTATACTTAGAAATGAAATTTCTTGGTCCTGTGACAACTTTGTGTCTAGCAAGTTTTTTTTTTTTTTTTTTTTTTTTGGAGACAGAGTCTCACTCTGTCACCCAAGCTGGAGTGTAGTGGCGCAATCTCGGGTCACTGCAAACTCTACCTCCTGGGTTCAAGCGATTCTCGTGCCTCAGCCCCCCAAGTAGCTGGGATTACAGGTGTGCATCACCATGCCCGTATAATTTTTGTATTTTTAGTAGAGACGGGGTTTTGCCATGTTGGCCATGCTGGTCTGGCCACCTGGAACTCCTGGCATCAAGCTCTCCACCTGCCTCAGCCTCCCAAAGTGCTGGGAATATAGACGTGAGCCACCATGCCTGGCCTATGTTTAACAATTTTAAGAATTGCTGAACTGTCTTCCAAAGCAGTTGCACCATTTTACATTCCTAAACAGTAATGTATAAAGGTTCTAATTTCTTCACTTCCTCTCCAACACTTGTTATTATCTGACTCTTTGATTATTTATATCTCATTAGGTGTGAAGTAGTATCCCACTGTATGATTTTCAATAAACCTATTCATGTTTTCTGTTTTCTCTTGAGTCTAATTAGCTGTTATAGTTTCCTAGAAAATTGTTCGTAATGTCTACATTTTCCTATTTAGTAATACAAACTTTTTATTTTTCTTATTTTCTTTTTCAGGTCCTTTGTATTTATTTATAGCTATATCAACATTTTTTCCTCATTTTTCTAAGGTTCTACCTTCTACAATTTTGTTTGATTAATTTTACCAAAGGTTTGTCTATTTTGTTATCATTTTTAATCATTTCAGCTTTGTTAATCCACTCTACTACGTCTTTGTTTTCTATTCTTTGATTTGTCTTACACATTGCTCAAACTACTTTAAGGAAAATGAAGTTTAGCCAAATAAGAGTGAACAATTATGGTCGAATACCTATAAAAGCGAAGATTACAGATACTCCATTGCAGAAATCCAGGAGGCTGAGAAAAATAGTGTTGCATGGACCAGAGTGGTAATAATAGGATTGAGAGAGATTTAAACACAGCCAGACTATCTTTTGTAAGTAGAACTGACAAGGTATACTAATGGATTAGATGAGGGACTAAGGAGAAAGAAGTTAAGAAGCTCAAGATTTGGCATCTAAGTAACAGGATGAAAGATGGTATTATTTGCTGGGTTTGGAGAGGATTGGTGTGGGAGCAGATTAGGGTGCAGGGGTACAATGATTCCGTGGTAGGCATTTCATAAATTTTATGTTGGAAATATCTGTGAGATATCCAAGTGAGACTTTAAAATGAATAGTTGGATATAAAAGCTTAGAATTCAGGAGTGATGGTATAGCTGACGTTATGAATTTTTCAAGCAATCAGCATACACTAGATGATACTTAAAGCCACAGGACTAGATTAGATTACCTAAGGAGTAAATGTAGACAGAGGGATAAAAGGAGCAGAGATGGATCTCTGGAGCATGGCAATGTGTAGAGGTTGAGAGGAGGATGTAGCAGAAAGCTTATACCCAGGAACTTGCTTCAGGTGATCTCTGGAAGCTAACACAATCATGTATGTGAGGCCAGACAAAAGAGTCCTTCCTGATTATACTTTATTTATTTATTTATTTATTTATTTATAGACATAGTTTGACTCTGTCCCCAGGTTGGAGTGCAGTGGCACGATCTTGGCTCACTACAACCTCCACCTCCGGATAGCTGGGATTACAGGCACGTGCCACCATGCACACTGGGCTCATTTTTGTATTATTAGTAGAGACGTGGTTTCGCCATGTTAGCCAGGCTGGTCTTGAACTCTTAACCTCAGGTGACCCGCCCGCCAGCCTCAGCCTCAGCCTCCTAAAGTGCTGGGATTACATGCCTGAGCCACCACGCCCAGCCAATACTTTTGACACATATTTAAAGAAAAGCCTATGATACAAAGTTTTGTGTACTGCTTTAAGAAGATGTTTCTGATTATTTTCAGAAAATGTCTTAAGATTGTTGTGCCCTTCACTATGCATATGCCGTCAGGGAAATCCAGAAGGTGGAAATTTCTGAAAGTGAAATGACCCAGTTTCTTCAATAGATTAATGACATTAAAAAAAAAAAAAAAAACTAGAAAGGGAAGGCGAAATATTATTGATTAAAAGAGACTTAAAAAACACATGAAACAAATACAATGTGTAGATTTTCTTTGGATTCTGGATTGAACAAGCTAGTAAACAACTGAACAAACTAATAACTGAAACATAAAGACATTTTAAAGCAATTGGAGAAAATTGAATAGACTAAATATTTAAGGCCTTTAGAAATTTCTGTTTAGTGTGATAACTATATTGGGCTATGTTTTCTATAAAACCCTTGTTTTTTAGAAATTCATGTGGACATTCATATAGGTAAACTGTTATCTAGAATTTTATTTTAAAAACTCCAGAAAAAATAATTAAGATTAAAAATAACGGATGGAGACTAGATGAAAGAAGAATGACAAAATGGTAATAATTATGAATGCTAGGAGATGGGTACAAGAGGGCTTATGATACTGTTCTCGCTCTGCTTTTATGTATGTTTTTAAATTTTCACAATAAAAAGTAAAATTAAAAAAGATCATTGCTTTCACATGTGCACATTTATTTATTTATTTATGTGAGATGGAGTCTCGCTCTGTTGCCAGGCTAGAGTGCATTGGTGCAATCTCGGCTCACTGCAACCTCACCTCCCAAGTTCCAGCGATTTTCCTGCCTCAGCCTCCTGAGTAGCTGGGACTACAAGTGTGGTCACCACGCCCAGCTAAATTTTGTATTTTTAGTAGACACAGGGTTTCACCATGTTAGCCAGGATGGTCTCAATCTCTTCGCCTTGTGTTCTGCCCGCCTCGACATCACAAAGTGCTGGGATTACAGATGTGAGCCGCCGCACCTGGCCCACATTTAATATTTTTTCATGAACTACTTCTTTTATACAAACACGTTTAATGTTTTAAGCTCTGGATCTAAAAATGTGGCAGAGGAACACAGATTTGGTTTTAAGAAAAAAAAAATCACTTCCAATATTTTAACCTTCTTCTCAGTTTTCATTATGTGCTTATGATTTCCAAAATCTCCCTTGAATTTAAATGACAGGAGAATCTTAATGCTGGGTTCCATGTGAGAAATGCTTGCCCTCTCAGGACACATCAATTTGGTTTCTTCTTAAGCAGCCAATTAACATCTTTTACAGGTAATCATTCATTGTTAGTAAGTCCTGCCAGGCTAGTATTGTAATCTGTCAAGTATGGTAAAAAGTCTTTATTTTGTTCCAGCAGACTTTTATATATGTAACAGCAGATATTCCATCTTGCTTGAATAGTTTGCATGAGAACATGAAAAAACAATTCCAAAAAACCCTAAGTCCAAATACAGTTACACTGGAAATACTGGAAATATATATATATATATATATATATATGCCCCAGTTCCTGACTTAAAGCTGCTAAAACCCTTGTAGATAGGGGTGCTAGGAGAGTCTTCACTTCTGGCATTTGGTCTTTGATCCTGATTCCTGACACAGACTTCCTAAATCTCTTGGTATTTCCTGGGTTAAAGGAGGATCTTTTGTTCTAATGAGGTGACTTTTGGTGGGCTCCTGAGTAGCCTCAGGATGGGAGCTTGTTGCCAAGGGAAGCAATAGTATGACTAGAAGATTGAAACTTTCAGTGTCATTCCCAACTTCTGGGGAGGAGAGAGGGACTGAAGGTTGAGTTGATCACCAATAGCCAGTGTTGTATTCAGTCATACCTATGTGATGAAGCCTCCATAAAAACCTAAAAGATGGGATTCAGACAGCTTCTAGGTTGCTGAACATGTGGAGGTGCTTGGAAGATGGTGTGCCTGGAGAAGGTATGAAAGCTCCCCCATACCTCTCCCTCCCTGTGCATCTCTTCTATCTGGATGTTCACCTGTATTCTTTGCGATATTCTTTTTTTTTTTTTTTTTTTGAGACGGAGTCTCACTCAGTTGCCCAGGCTGGAGTGCAGTGGCCGGATCTCAGCTCACTGCAAGCTCCGCCTCCCAGGTTCACGCCATTCTCCTGCCTTAGCCTCCCGAGTAGCTGGGACTATAGGCGCCCGCCGTCACGCCCGGCTAATTTTTTGCATTTTTAGTAGAGACGGAGTTTCACTGTGTTAGCCAGGATGGTCTCCATCTCCTGACCTCGTGATCCGCCCGCCTCGGCCTCCCAAAGTGCTGGGATTACAGGCGTGAGCCACCGCGCACGGCCTTTCTTTGTGATATTCTTATAATGAGTAAACATAAAGTGTTTCCCTGAGTTCTTTGACTGTCCTAGCAAATTATTGAACCAGAGGAGTTGGTCATGGGAATCCTAGTTTATAGCTGGTTGGTCAGAAGTAGAAGTCACAACCTGGGACTTGTAACTGATGCCTCAAGTGAAGCCAGTCTTGTAGGACTGAGCTCTTAATCTGTGGGGTCTAAAAAAATTAGCTGGGCATGGTGGCGCATGCCTGTGGTTCCAGTTACTCACGAGGCTGAGGCATGAGGCATGAGAATCGCTTGAACCTGGGAGGCAGAGGTTCCAGTGAGCCGAGGTCGACCTCTGCCCTCCAGCCTGAGTGACAGAGCAAGATTGTCTCAAAAAAAAAAAAAAAAAAAAAAAAAAAATCTGTGGGGTGTAACTGTAACTCCAGTAGGTAGTGTTAGAATTGAATTAATTGGATTATAGGACGCCTAATTGGTGTCCACTGAGGAAGTCCTTAGTGTGTGAGGGAAAAATCCTCCTACATATGGTATCAGTTTTCCATGTTGTGTTGAGTGTGTGAAAATAGGAAAAACAGTTTGTTTTCCTAACTCTTACATTAAGCCACCCAATCTGTGATATTTTGTTATGGCAAGCTTAGCAGACTAAACAGTTGGTATACAGTAAATGTTCAAATTCTGTCAGTTCTTTTTATTAATTATGATATCATTTTCCATGCCCATGAGGGGTACACCTCCTCTCCTGTTACATTCTCAAGATTGAAAGACTAATCCATCCTTCACACTTACCCTCAGGCATCGTTTCTTTTTTCTTTTTTTTTTTTGAGACAGAGTCTCGCTCTGTCGCCCAGGCTGGAGTGCAGTGGTGTTATCTCGGCTCACTGCAAGCTCTGCCTCCCGAGTTCATGCCATTCTCCTGCCTCAGCCTCCCGAGTAGCTGGACTACAGGCGCCCGCCACCATGCCTAGCTAATTTTTTGTGGTTTTTTTGTCTATTTTTTAGTAGAGATGGGGTTTCACTGTGTTAGCCAGGACGGTGTCGATTTCCTGACCTCTTGATCCGCCCACCTTGGCCTCCCAAAGTGCTGGGATTATAGGCATGAGCCACCGTGCCCAGCCCCTCAGGTATTTCATAATCTTCTATCCTCTGCAGATATCTTCAGTCTTGACTTTTATTTCTTTAAATGGTCAGCATAGTGTTCTTAGACTCTGCATTTGGTAATTCCTACATCTAAAGTCTCTGAGGGCCTGCCTTTTGCTCACCGAGACTAATTTGGGGGTGAGAGGCTTGATTATCTGTTTGCTGGGCATTGTGATTGAAATTGAAATGTTTTGAAGATACTCTCCTCCAGAAAGACTTAGCACTCTTGTCTGGGTCTGTTATAAGTCCTGGACAACAGAAAACCAAATTCAAGTCTTGAGTTTCTCTGGATATTCCACTAGATCCGACTGGACTGTGATTCTACATAGGCTCTTCCATTTCCAGGTCATCCACAGTATGAAAGAATAGCTCTCGTTTATTGCAGGGAGGATTCTTTGGAGCTCCCCGCCAAACCTTTGTTCCAGACCTGGGTTGATTATCTTCCTTGTACTCCATAAAGATTCCATATTCGACTCCTATACTCAAAATGGGAAAATGTTGTTGGCCAAAAACAGCTTTCTTGTTAGAATAACTCTCTAGGTTCTTTTTTTCCTTCAAATGTGACCTAATAATTCCCTAATGTCTTTTCATTTATTCCACAATCTTAGAAATAAATAGGAAGCCAGACTGGAAAGGAAGGGCAAGCAAGGTAAGAGAAAGTTAAAAAAGCCTAAGAGTGGAAGGGAGAGGGAGTTTAGCTGCTGGCTTGGCATACAGTCAATCAGCTCCATTTAGTTTTCTGTCAGTGGAGCTGTGGTTGTGGGGTAGGCTTCAGGGTCCTTCATGTCTTACTGAAGAAAAATGGCCTCCTAGAGTGAGAAACTCTACAAACCCAACAAGCCAATCTCATGTTAATATTGACCTCATATGAACTCAATAAATATTTGTGAAATGAATAAAGAAAGCTAATAACTTGAGTATACTTACTTAATGTTCCTCTATTCATCAATATCATTGAAATGATAGTAAAGAAATACGAAGGAAATAACCCCATAGCGGTAAATAAAATGGGAAGTGGCTGATTAGTTAACCAGAGTTTTCAATGAATTTTTGGAAGATGGAATATGGATGGTAGTTTATTGACAAAATAACATAAAACATGAGCTTCTGGCCAGGCGAGGTGGCTCACGCCTGTAATCCCAGCACTTTGGGAGGCCGAGGTGGGCGGATCACTTGAGGCCAGGAGTTTGAGACCAGTCTGCCAACATGGAGACACTCTGTCTCTATGAAAAATACAAAAATGAGCCAGGCGTGGTGGCAGTTGCCTGTAATCCTAGCTACTTGGGAGGCTGAGCCAGGAGAATTGCTTGAACCCCGGAGGCCGAGGTTACAGTAAGCTGAGATCATGCCAGTACACTCCAGCCTGGGCAACAGAATGACACTCTGTCTCAAAAACAACAAAAAATTATATCCTAGAACAAAGTCTCAGCATTCCCATTCTGACTTGTTGTTGCTTCTCCACACTGTCCTCTCTCTTTCTTTTTCTTTCTTTTTTTTTTCTGAGACTGAATCTCACCCTGTTGCCCAGGTGCATGATCTCGACTCACTGTAACCTCCACCTCCCAGGTTCAAGCGATTCTCCTGCCTCAGCCTCCCGAGTAGCTGGGATTACAAGTGCCTACCACCATGCTTGGCTAACTTTGTTTCTTTAGTAGAGATGGGGTTTCACCATGTTGGCCAGGCTGGTCTCAAACTCCTGACCTCATGATCTGCCTGCCTTGGCCTCCCAAAGTCTGGAATTATAGGAGTGAGCCACCGTGCCCAGCCTGTCCTCTTGCTTTCTACCTAAAAGACCAAATAAATAAAGTTGGCCAAGAAATACCCCTCACTCATCTACACACGTATTGCTGCTAGCTAGGGAAGAGACTTGCTGGAGAAAAAACACACAGCTGGAGAAATTCATGCCAGCATTGATACTGAGTAGCCTATCTTTTATTTTGTAAGTATAAATGGACAAATATATATATCCCCAGAAATAGGAGGAAAATTATCAATTTTAATGTAAAAGACCAGGATGAACAAACCAAAAATGGGCAGAAACAGAGCCAATTTGAGAAAAAGAAGAGAACTTATAACATTGATAAAACAAATTCTTATTAGTATCCTCTGAAAAGTTAAAAGTCATATTGTACCCACATTACCATGCTAGATACTCTGCTAGAAAAAAAACTATGCTAAAAACTATGAAAAATGAACCATCAGGAAACACAAAAAAGCTTTTGGAAACCAAAAACAAATGTTAAAAAAAAAAAAAATCAATAGAGCTGGGCATGGTGGCTCACGTCTGCAATCCTAGCACTTTGGGAGGCTGAGGCAGGAGGATCACTTGAGGTCAGGAGTTTGGGAGCAGCCTGGCCGACATGGTGAAAACCTGTCTCTACTAAAAATACAAAAGTTAGTCGGGAGTGGTGGCTGAGACAGGAGAATCGCTTGAACCTGGGAGGCGGAGGTTGCAGTGAGCCAAGATCATTCCATGGCATTCCAGCCTGGGCAACAGAGTGAGACACTGTCTTAAAAAAAAAAAAAAAATTAATGGAAGTACTGCAAGGAAGTCTCCAGAATGAAGAGCAAAAATGAAGATGGGAAGCATGAAAGAAAAGGTGATGTATAGAGGTTCAATCTAGGAACTACAACACTTAATCTAATTTGTACTTCAGAAAAAAAGAATTGAAGAAATAGAGGAGAGGGAATTATTAAAAGAAGAAAATTCTTAGGACTGAAAACAAATAAGTTTTTAAACTAAAAATACCTATAAAGAGTCAAGTAGGCTATATGAAAACTAAAATAAAATATGTTCAAACATCTTCATCATATTTCAGATTACCAAGGATAAAGATAAAATTCTAAAAGCTTCCAGAAAGAAAATCCAAGTTCACTTACAGAGTAAGGAATATCTAACTGTCAACTTCTAAATAGCAATACTGGATATGAGAAGACAATGAAGAAAAGTGCTTATAAACTTCTCAAATAAGTGATTTTGGACTTCTTATTTTATGCCCAAATTATCAGACAATTGTGAGTACAAAGAAATACATTTTTAGACATGCAAGAATTCAGAAAGATGATCTCCCAATCATCTTTTTTGAGGATACTATTTGAATATATAGTTTAGCAGAACAAGGAATAAACGTGAAAAAGAGGAAAGTATGGAAACAATGAAGCTAAGCCAGGGGAAAATTAAGACAAAGTTTGTCTAGATGGAAGCAGGAAATTAGAGGGATCCTGGAACAGTCCTGCAACAGATAGTAATTTCTACAGGCTGGATAATCTTCACATAGAGTAAAGGGTTATGTTTCTTTTGTCAGCAAGGCGAAAGAAAAGCAATCAGAAGTACCACTAAGCAATAAAGGTTTTATAAGAAATGGTGGTTTACGGAGTGATTGCTTCGTCCCCTTTGCCCTTCTGTCACCCGTCCTTTGCATGTGGCTCTTTTAAGCTTCTCAACTTTCTCCTTCATGATAACTTGTAATAGAAATGTTACTGAAAAGCTGCCTAAACAAAAAATCACATAAAGTAGGAACTTGTATAAACTAATGCTGTTGTAAATCCAAAAAACTGATGAGTTAAATATAAAGCAAACTAAAATATGGAATGATTGAATAGGCAATTGAATGTAAGAAGAGAAAATATTTTATCTTGACGTTTGGAACATTATTTTTTGATTGGTACGGGGTAATGATGTTGGACTTACAACAAAGTATAACCTTATTCTACTTTACTCTGTAGTAAACAATATTAACGTTGTCTTTAAAATGTAAATGCTATCTTTTGAGAGGGTTTCAAGTTTCAAAGTCATGCTACATAAAACATAGAAATCTTAATTTTTGTCACAGAACCGAATAAATGGCTGAATTAAATGAATTCATTTAATTACATTAATTATTTACTTCTTATAAATTGGGAGGTGCAAGGTCAGGAGGAGAGATGAAGGAAAATGCAAGAGTAGTTTACAAAACAGGGAGTCAATATATTCTGGTTAAACTGAATAAGATACTAATGTTTAACAATATGTGAATTTATCAATGTAGCCATTAAAAGAAAAGCAAGAGTAGTGACTGTAATTACTTATACAGTATTTATTATGTGCCAGGCACAGTTCTAAGCATTTTACATGCATTAAGTCATTTAATCCTCACAATAATCCCTCTAAGTATTCAAAGACTTTTGTCCACTTGAGAGACAGTAAAGCTGAGTCACCGGGTGTGTTGGCTCACGCCTGTAATCCCAACACTTGGGAAGCCGAGGCGGGCAGACCACCTGAGGTCGGGAGTGTGATGCCAGGCTGGCTAACATGGAGAAACCCCGTTTCTACTAAAAATACAAAATTAGCCAGGCGTGGTGGCGCACACCTGTAATCCCAGCTACTCGGGAGGCTGAGGCAGGAGAATCACTTGAACCCGGGAGGTGGAGGTTGCAGTGAGCTGAGATCACGCCGTTGCACTCTAGCCTGGGCAACAAGAGCGAAACTCTGTCTCAAAAACAAAAACAAAAACAACAAAAACTAAGTCACAGAGGGTTAAGTAACTTGCCCAAGTTTACATACCTAGTAATGGAGGCTCACAAATGGAAATAAAATAATGATTTAATTAAGAGGTATGGATGGGAAAATTGATAAGTATGAAAAATGATTTGTATTAGGAAGCAATATATATTATATATTATCCCAAGTTGATAAATCTACAGTAATAAGCTATTTAGAGCTATGGAGTTACAACAGTAATTACTAGAAGAACTAGAGGCTGGGCAGCTGAGTACTTTATATTTTACTTTGCATTTTAAGCCATTTTACATAGTTATTTATTAAGTGTATATATTTTTTAAATCTTTTTTTTTTTTTTTGAGACGGAGTCTCGCTCTGTCACCCAGGCTGGAGTGCTGTGGCCGGATCTCAGCTCACTGCAAGCTCCACCTCCCGGGTTCACGCCATTCTCCTGCCTCAGCCTCCCGGGTAGCTGGGACTACAGGCGCGGCCACCTCGCCCGGCTATTTTTTTGTAGTTTGTAGTAGAGACGGGGTTTCACCATGTTAGCCAGGATGGTCTCGATCTCCTGACCTCGTGATCCGCCCGTCTCGGCCTCCCAAAGTGCTGGGATTACAGGCTTGAGCCACCGCGCCCGGCCTATTTTTAAATCTTTAACTTTTTTTAATTAGAAAAAAAAAATTTAGGCCGGGAACAGTGGCTCACACCTGTAATCCCAGCACTTTGGGAGGCTGAGGTGGGCGGATCACCTGAGATTGGGAGTTCGAGACCAGCCTGGCCAACACACAGAAACCCCCATGTCTACTAAAAATACACAATTAGCTGGCTGTGGTGGGGCATGGCTGTAATCTCAGCTACTTGGGAAGCTGAGGCAGGAGAATCACTTGAACCTGGGAGGCAGAGGTCGCGGTGAGCCAAGATCGTGCTGCTGCACTCCAGCATGGGCAACAAGAACAAAACTCCATCTCAATTAAAAAAAAAAAAAAAAATTAAACTGGGCCAGGTCTATAATCTCAACACTTTGGCAGGCTGAGGTGGAAGAATCACTTGAGCCCAGGAGTTCAAGACCAGCCTGGGCAACATGGCGAAAACTCAGCTCTGAAAAAATTAAAAACTTAATCAAACATGGTGGCATGCACCTTTGATCCCAGTTATTCAGGAGGCTGAGGCAGGAGTGTCACTTGAGCCCAGGAGGATGACGCTGCAATGAGCCACATGATCACACCACTGCACTCCCACTCCCACTCCCACCTGGGTGACAGAATGAAAATTACAATTAAAATTAAGCTGATCACCTCCTTCCAAACATTTTACTCACTCACGCATAATGAAACATCTCTCAAGATAGTTTCCTCTTGATTTTAAATATTAGTACATTCATACTTGGGGAGATTGCAGATAATACTACCAAAATACAGAAAGTATCTTCAGCTCATTTTGGTTAAAAGTGCCTCATCTGCTATGTGTCTGTATACAATTCATTTTGTGTTCATAAAAGGTGACATTAGAAACATCTTACAAAGTTGTTAAAATGTTTGTGTCATCTTAGCACAACACTTACTAAAGTAATGTAGTGAAGAAAAATCCCATGGCCTGGGAGAGTAAAAATGATGGAAGTGCTGCAGTGAGAGCAATACAGTAGAAATACTGAAGTGTTAATGATGCCAAATTAAAAAGCAACCAAAAGCAGAGTCATCATGGGACTATAGAAAGGAAGAGAATGTTAATTTATTCATTCTCTTATTTAACCAATATTTACTGGACATCTATATGTTCTTAATGTATACCACATGCTAAATGCTGAGCTTGTGAAAAATTGGACATGCAACTTGCTCTTAGTTTATAGTTTAGCAGATAATACAAAGGATGCATATAAATACCTTTAGTATATGATAGAAATTGATAAGTAATATCATGTGATAAAAATGTGATATGGTAACAAAAGTAAGGGAGAAATGCTCCAGGGACATTATAAAAAGTAGAGCAATTTTTAATTGTATCATGTTCTCAGTGACAGGCGGATGCCAAGTGAGTTGTAGGTCCATCACTGGGGTTGACAAATATAGGTCAGAATACGAGGAAACATCATGTGATGTTGCTACTGAACTAATCATATGTAAAAATAGTCATATATTTTTGTTAAGAGACCTACCTTTACCAATTCTTTCTGGAATAGGACAGTTATCAATACCTCTGCTGGGCACTCAGCCTACCCGAAGCCAGAATAATACAAGGAGAACATGATACAGGAAAAAAATACAATATCCTTTAGCAAAATTGCACACTAGATTCAATGTTCAGTATTAGAAGGTTTGTGTGGTTTGGTGATTTTGACTTTGAGACTGAACCAGGTGCCTGATTTTTCAACTTCTCCACTGTGGGCAGGGACTGAGAGGCTGCAGTGCTCCCCCAATGCCCCTCCCTTATCCCTCCATGCCCACCAACACACACACACACACACACACACACACACACACACACACTCCCACACACACACACCCTTGTCCCTCTCTAGCTTGGGCTCCTTGTTAATCAGATTCAGAGAGACCCTGAGCCAGAGAGTGAAGAGAAAAAGGTGGGATGGTAAGGACAGGGAGGGGAGAGAAACTGGATGGCAGCCAGCTCATAAAGGTTCATTGGACAAAGCACAGCAGGACAATGTGGAATACAAGGTTGAAACTTCCTGGTATCTATAAGAAGCTCATTGGAAAGGATATTAATTTTGAATTCCCAGAGTTTCAGTTGCAAACAAAAATAACTAAAGTATATTTATAGTAATTAAAAAAAGACTAATCTTTAACACTTTTTTTTTTTTTTTTTGAGACGGAGTCTGGCTCTGTCGCCCGGGCTGGAGTGCAGTGGCCGGATCTCAGCTCACTGCAAGCTCCGCCTCCCGGGTTTACGCCATTCTCCTGCCTCAGCCTCCCGAGTAGGTGGGACTACAGGCGCCAGCCACCTCGCCCGGCTAGATTTTTGTATTTTTTAGTAGAGACGGGGTTTCACCGTGTCAGCCAGGATGGTCTCTATCTCCTGACCTCGTGATCCGCCCATCTCGGCCTCCCAAAGTGCTGAGATTACAGGCTTGAGCCACCGCGCCCGGCCCTCTAACACATTTAAACATTGAATTCAATCAGATCTAGTACTAGTTTTAGTGGACATGAAAATATTTTGGAAAATGTGCATTTAATTGGAAAATGCTGAGTGGAACTCAAATGTTCATTAGTATTATGTCTTAGAAATTCAAATACAGATGAGGTATGTTAAAATGATCTGCACCTGCTCGCCCAGAGTTTCCAAAATATTGACATCAGAAGTGTGCTCTCCTGAACTTTCTCTGGAGGTTGGGCTCTAGGTCTATGGTTCCCATAGCAGTGAAAAACACATTCATCACTTTTTATTGTGAAGAGTTAACTATATCTCTCACTAGACAATGAGTTCCAACAGCATTAGATTCATGTCTTATTCATTTTTCTAGTAGTGTTACTTTGTGTTATATAGACTGCTTTTCTTTCTTTTCCCCTTTTCTTCTTTCTTTTTCAATAAATGTAACAAAATGTCCCCCAAATGCCAAAAAATACTAAGGAAGAATCCCTTTATTAAAATAAGGCTTCATTTTATTATTCATTATGTCATTGTTTTCATTCACTGTAAGTCTATTGAATTTTAAGTAGAAGCTTGTAAGACTAAATTTTTATAAATTAATGTAAGATGACTAATAAATACTCAAACAGAGTATAGCAGCAAATAGCTGCTCAAATTCCAACAAAGGTGATTCTTTACCTAGTTCTCCTTATATTTTTTATTCTAGAATTAAATTTAGTGATAGCACAGAGAAAATTCACAGTTTTAAAAAGTAATGAACTACATATACAACAGGGCAAAAGATTTACTAAGATTTACTAAGCTGAAGTCATTTTATGCTTCATGCACTTAATGCTAATGTTTTGGGCAGATAACTTTTTATGAGTCCAAAATAAGTAAGCATTCATAACAGCTTTTAAAAATTGCATTTGAAAATAGTGTACCAGGAAAGTAGAAACCTTTAAACAACATTTGCAAAAAATGTTAAGTCAGCAAAATTGTGTTCATGTGTTGGGTTTTTATTTGTTTCCAAAGACAAATATACAAATATCTGAACCACCGTCTTGATTACAATGTGAGTATAACATATATTTCCCTAAAAATATATTTACTTTTATACTAAATTCATATATACATATTTTATATATACAATCACATATATTAATTCATATATATTTATATTACATTTTATATATATTTATGTGTGTATTTTTATATATATGCATATGTATATAATATTTGAACCTCAGAAAATACTTTACTTTGGCCTCTGTTGAAAGCACTCAATAAAGAGAAAATTTGTTCTATATTCAGATTCTATGACCTGGCTTCCTTATCAGTGGAAACATTGGCAAATATTAGCTTTACTTAGGATCAGATTTATTTCTCTTGTATATGCACATAGTTGTAATTGATTGCTTTCTATGTTAACTTCCTAAGAAACCAAGGGCTACTTTAAAGAAGCATTGTGGGGAATACTAAAATCCGGTGAACAAGAAGAGGCAGGAGACTTGACTGAACATTCTTTACAGAGGAAAAAAAAGGCATTCAGAACTCATAATATGCTCTAGAGTAATTAGCTACTGCTTAGTAGTCATAACATTACAAGAAACCAAATGTCAGGTTTAAAAATGATTAATGTGTAAATGAAATGTTGTGCTACCTGCTGCTAAGATCTCAACAATCAAAGTACTTTTAGCACTATCTTGGAACAAAAACCATCATTTCTAGGGCTGGGGTTTGCTTTATTTATTTATTTATTTTGTTTTTGAGATGGAGTCTAGCCCTGTCACCCAGGCTGGAGTGCAGTAGCACAATCTCGGCTCACTGCAACTTCTGCCTCCAGGGTTCAAGCTATTCTCCTGCCTCAGCCTCCTGAGTAGCTAGGTACAGGTGTGCGCCACCATACCTGGCATTTTGTATTTTTAGTAGAGATGGGGTTTCACCATGTTGGTCAGGCTGGTCTCGAACTCCTGACCTTGTGACCCCCCAGCCTCGGCCTCCCAAAGTGCTGGGATTACAGGCGTGAGCCACCGTGCCTGGCTGGGGTTTGCTTTTTCTCTTCATAAAAATGCTGATGTTTTATATGATTAAGATGAATCAAGTCAAAACTGAAAACAGGCCAGGCGCGGTGGCTCACATCTGTAATCCCAGCACTTTGGGAGGCTGAGGCGAGAGGATCACTTGAGGTCAGGAGTTTGAGACCAGCCTGGCCAACATGGCAAAATCCCATTTCTACTAAAAGTATAAAAATTAGCCAAGGCGTGGTGGCACACACCAGTCTACTCGGGAGGCTGAGGCATGAGAATTGCTTGAACCCAGGAGGCAGAGGTTGTGGTGAGCTGAAATTGTGCCACTGCACTCCAGCCTGGGCAACAGAGGGAGACTCTGTCTCAGAAAACAAAACAAAACAAAACAAAAAAACAAAAACAGAAAAGAGAAAAGAGAAAAAAGAAAAAGAAAAGAAAAGAAAAAGTTGAAGTATGTTTCTATTACAACTTCAGTTTTGGTTTTTTATAACTCATATTGCTGTATAAAAGTTAACACATAAGGTAAGGAAAACTTAGTACATTATGACTATTAACTTATTTTCTCCAGTTTTATAATTTTTTATTTTTAATGTTTTTGAGTACATAGTAGGTGTATATATTTATGGGATATATTAGATGTTTTGATATAGGCATGCAATGTGTAATAATCACATCATGGAAAATAAGATATCCATCCCCTCAAGCATTTATCCTTTGTGTGATAAACTATTCAATTATACTCTTTTAGTTATTTTTAAATGTACAATTAAATTATTATCGACTATAGTCACTCTGTTGTGCTATCAAATACTAGGCCTTAGTCATTCTTTCTAATTATTTTTTGTACTCACTAACTATCCCCACCTCCTTCTCACTCTCCCACTACCCTTCCCAGCTTCTGGTAGCCATCCTTCTACTGTCTCTCCCCAAGGGTTCAATTGTTTTGATTTTTAGATCCCACAAACAAGTGAGAACATGAAATGTTTGTCTTTCTGTGCCTAGCTTATTTAACTTAACATAATGATCCCCAGTTCCATCCATGTTATTGCAAATGACTGAATCTCATTATTTTTTTATGGCTAAATAGTACTCCATTGTATATAAGTAGGACATTTTCTTTATTCATTTATCTGTTGATGAACACTTACGTTGCTTCCAAATCTTAGCCATTGTGAACAGTGCTGCAATAAACATGAGAGTGCAGATATCTCTTCAATATACTTATTCTCTTTCTTTGGAGTATATATGCAGCAGTGGGATTGCTGTACAGTCCCTCTATTTTTAGTTTTTTGAGGAAGCTCCAAATTGTTCTCCATAGTGGTTGCACTAATTTATATTCCCATCAACAGTATGAGAGATCCCTTTTTTCTTAGCTTGTATCCAAAAGACAGGCAAAAACTGGGGGTGAGATTAGTTATTAAGGTGAAATGACATCTCATTGTAGTTTTGATTTGCACTTCTCTGATGATCAATGATGCTGAGCATCTTGTCATATGTCTTCTATTGACAAAATGTGTATTCAAACCTTTTGCCTGTTTTTTAATTGGATTATAGAGTTGTTTGAGCCCTTTATGGCTATTAGCTTTAAAACAATAAATAGCTAATGTTTAATTTATGCTTATTATTCAGGTTCTTTTCAGTATCATTGGAATAACTTTGTGGGTATTAGCTTCAAAATTACATCCAGTAGGCCAGGCACAGTGGCTCATGCCTGTAATCCCAGCCCTTTGGGAGGCTGAAGCGGGCAGATCACCTGAGGTCAGGAGCTCAAGACCAGGCTGGCCAAAATGGCGAGACCCCATCTCTACTAAAAATACAAAAATTAGCTGGGCATTGTGGCAGGCTACCAAGTATCTGTAATCCCAGATACTTGGTAGGCTGATGCAGGAGAATCGCTTGAACCTGGGAGGCAAAGATTGCAGTGAGCCAAGATCACGCCACTGCACTCCAGCCTGGGTGATAAAGCAAGACTATGTCTCAAAAAATAAAATAAATAATTTTTTTATAAAAAAGAATAAATATATTTTTAAAAAATTTGGAAAAAAGCTTAGTTCAACCTGTAAAAATACAAAGAACATGATTATGGACAAATGCCACTGAACCACTAACCAATTTAATTCCTTCTCATATATGGTCAGAATGGAAGCTAACTTTCCTTCATAAGCGAGAAGTCATTGTATGCCATAATACTCAAAAGGAATGAAAACCACAAAGCAAAACTTTCCAGAGGATCGTGAGAATCAGAAATCTTTTAGAAGACTTTATAAATTCTTGGCATTGGGTCATACTTTGGCTTTGTTTAAGAGTCATTGTCTTTTGGAAGAAGTTTTCTGAGCTCCCAGCTCATGAAAAATTCAGGACACAGCAGGGGCTGAGTAAGGAAGTTGTGGAGATTCTGCAGAAACTGGCACAAAGATCCAGGTGACTCTGAAAGGTGGAGCAGTTGGTGTTCTGTGCAGTGTTGCTGGGTGTTGGTGGCAACACATTTATGTGAAATAAGTGGCCTGATTAGGGAAACAGAAGCAGTGTGATAGGCAAGGCTTGGCTTCTAAGAGTCATGGAAGGGTTTGTTACTTTCAAGAGTGGTATAATACATGCCGCTATTAATATTAATGGTACATTTTACTTGATAGCAAAGTGGCCAATGAACCCAGAACACCAACTACTAATGGTGATGGGTCTAGGTAGAGTTACTGGGGCCTCAAACCTTTCGGATCACATTATTCTTTCAGAACCTAGGTTTGGTCAGTGGCCCTTTGGTCAAACCAAGGAAGGTTGCGTCCCAAGTCCAGCTCGACTTATAGGTTGGGAAAATCCTTGCAAATGCTGAATACTTGTTGCAACCATCCTTGCAGCCAAACATGGAATGAAGGTCAGGCATTTCTTTTCATGGCACCATAGCATCACAGTATTATTTTCTAACTCTCTCTCTCTTCCAACAGACTATAAACTATTTGAGTCAAGAAAACTTACATGTTTTTGTATCTAAAGTGCCTTGCACAATATCTGAGAGAGAATAAATATTTTTACAATGAATGACTGGATTAAGCAGCTAAGGACTAAATCAGAGGGGAAATCTAAAGCTGGAATGTTAATCTATCAGAAGATAGAGGTTCTGAGCGGAACATGGCAGCTCCCACGTGTAATACCAGTGCTTTGGGAGGCTAAGGTGGGAGCATTGTTGAGACCAGGTATTAAAGATAAGCCTGGACAGCATAGCAAGACCCCTGTCTCTACAAAAAATTTTAAAATTAGCCATGTGTGGTAACACATGCCTGTAATCCCAGCTGCTTGGGAGGCTGAGGCAGGAGGATCATTTGAGGCCAGGAGTTAGAGATTAGTGCACTATGATTGCACCACTGCACTGAAGCCTAGGTGACGGAGCAAGACCTTGTCTCAAAAGAGAGAGAGAGAAAGAGAGAAAGAGAGAGAGAGAGAGAAGTGATGGAGCCTAAGTTATTACTGTAGCTACCATTGAAGTTTGCCAATATGCCAACCACCATGTTAAACATTTTTCATGTATCATATAATCCTCACATAACCTTTTGAGGTAAGTACCGTCATAAGTATTATGGTACAGATAAGTATATGATACAGATAAGGAAAATAAATAAAAGAAAATTACAAAAAAAAAATCACACACACACACACACACACACAAAACATGGCCTAAGTCTCACAACTAGTAGGAATTAGACACCACAGCTTAAGAGTTTTTTTAAGTTAATTCATTTATTTTTTGTAGCAGTTTTAGGTTTGCGGAAAATTAAGCCGATAGTAAGAGAGTTCCCATATACCTCCTTATTCTTCAGCTTACAGTTTCCCCTATAGTTAGAATCTTGCATTAATGGGTTTGTTATAATTAATAAACCAATACCAATATATTATTAGTAACTAAAGTCCATAGTTAATGGTCCTTATTTTGTGTTGTACAGTTATATGGGCATTGACAAATACATACATAGCTTAAAATTGTAACCCCATGTCACAGTAAAAAGATCCTCTGGAATCATTAAAAAGATGTTTTAATGAATTCCGAGATCTCATCATGAAGATGGCAACTCTTCCAAATTAATCTATGATGTTAGTGCAATTCCTATCATACAGCCAAAAGATTTTCATTAAATTTGAAAAACTCGTGCAAAACTCAAATGGAAAAGGCCAAGAAGAGCCAGGACAATTTTGAAGAAGAGGAGGGATTATCTTTACCAGATATCAAGCTTGTAATAAATCTATAATAATTAAAACATGCTCTTTTTATAATTAAACAGATAATCAAATACACCATTAAAAAGAAATACAAGTCTAGAAACAGACCCATGCACATATGGATTTTTTTATTTATGGCAGAATTTTTATCTATTTATAAATCAGCTGGGAAATGGTAAACTATTCAATAAATGACGCTGGAACAAATGATTCTCCATATAGGGTAAGAAGGAAAATTTTGCCACCCACCAAAAATTTAAGGTAAAATAGACACTAAACGTGAAAAACAAAACTATAAAACTTAAGAAAACACAGGAAAATGTCTTCATTACACTTGGGCCAGGACAGATTTCTTTAATAGGGCACAAAGACCACAACTCATAAAGGAAACCTTATAAATTTGCATATAATGACATTTTTGCATATGATATTTGAAATTCTGTATGACAAAAGATATCATAAACAAAGTAAAAAATGCACAAATTGGAAGAATTTTGCAATCCATATAGCAAAATAATTATAATAGAATTTATGAAGAACTGTCACTAGATAAATAAGGCAAAGCAGAAGGGAAAAATAAAGCAATTGATGTAAACAGAAGAGGAAAAAATGGATGGCAAAGAAAAATATGTAAAGATGTTCAACCTTGCTATGAATCCAAGGAATGCAAATGAAAGGCACAGTGCTAGGCTGTTTTATACCTACTGGCTTGAGAAAAATTGAAAATTCATTTTATGTATTGGTAAAAGTGCAGAGGAATAGAAATTCTTGTACACTCCTGGAAATACAAATGACTCCTAATACTTTGGACAATGAGACAGAGACTGCTTATTCTTTATCGAATTCATTTTCTTCTTTTTCCAGGGTATGCAGACTATCTTTCCTAGATTCCCTTGCAGTTAGGTGTGGTTACCTAACAGAATGTTACCAGTGGAATGGGATTAAAATGATGTGTTTCTCCATGTACATTGCCCCTTCTGGCTGACTGAAATGGTCATGCCAAGGGAAACTTGAAAGTCATATGTTAAAAATGGCAGCATCCCTAACAGCCTGGTTACCTGAATAGCTGTGTAGAGCAGAGTCTCCCTCCCCTCAACCCATTCTACATGTTATCTGGTGTTTGTTCAAGTCACTATGTCTCAGCACACGCTGCTCTAGGTTTTTAGGTGAATGAAAAATAGACTGTTACTGTATTTGCTGCATTATTTTGCGGTGGGGTAGAGTCTGTTTGATGTTGTATCTGAGCTCACTACACAGATGCATTTGGCAATACACAAGATCTATACCTGTAGCCAGCAATTCTGTTTTTATCTACATTCCCTAGAGAACCTAATAGTTATATGAAGAGGGAGACATGCCTAAGAATGCTCATTAGCTGGGCACGGTGGCTCACGCTTGCAATCCCAGCACTTTGGGAGGCTGAGGCAGGCGGATCACAAGGTCAGAAATTTGAGACCAGCCTGGCCAATATGGTGAAACTCTGTCTCTACTAAAAATACAAAAATTAGCCGGGTGTAGTGGCAGGCTCCTGTAGTCCCACCTACTCTGGTGACTGAGGTAGGAGAATCGCTTGAACCCGAGAGGAGAAGATTGCAATGAGCTGAGATCGTGCCATTGCACTCCAGCCTGGGCGACAGAGTGAGACTCCGTCTCAAAAAAAAAAAAGAATGTTCATTGCAGTACTAATGGTAATAGAGGAAAACCGGGGGGCGGGGGGGGGGGAGGAAATTAACTACCTTCATACAGGAAAGGATAAATTGCGATTTGTTTATAAAATGACTACTGCAGACCAGTACTTACTAACAACTTAGACACACACTTATTAACATGGATAACATTAAAAAGCAAATTGCGGCCAGGCATGGTGGCTCACACCTGTAATGCCAGCACTTTGGGAGGCTGAGATGAGCGGATCACTTGAGGCCAGAAGTTCAAAACCAGCCTGAGCAACATGGCGAAACTCTGACTCGACGAAAAATACAAAAATTAGCCGGGTCTTATGGTGCACGCCCATAATCCCAGCTACTCGGGAGGCTGAGTCAGGAGAATAGCTTGAACCCCAGAGGCACAGGTTGCAGTGAGCCGAGATGGCACCACTGCACTCCAGCCTGGGCAACAGAGCGAGACTCTGTCTTAAAAAAAAAAAAAAAAAAAGCAAATTGTGAAGTAACTATAATATGCTATCTATGTAAATATTTAAAGATCGGCATATGGGGAACACTTATAATCAGTACAAAAATGAGAATTATAATGAAAATCACTAATTCAATATAGGAATTCTGGGTTGGTCATGTATAATTGTGTTGTGGGCACCACTCATGTAAACTACAGTGTTTATGCAGTATTCAGTCTTCTATGATAGACATAGGAAGGAAAGAAAGATGGGCATGATTTATTAATCATTTATTTATTTATGTATTTATTTATTTATTTATTTTTGAGACAGAGTCTCACTCTGTTGTCCAGGCTGGAGTACAGTGGCATGATCTCGGCTCACTGCAACCTCAACCTCCTGAGTTCAAGCGATTCTCCTGCCTCAGCCTCCCAAGTATCTGGGATTACAGGCACCTGTGACCATTACAGGCACACGCCACCATGCCCAGCTAATTTTTGTATTTTTAGTAGAGATGGGGTTTCACCACTGTCAGGCTGGTCTCAAACTCCTGACCTTGAGATCCGCCTGCCTCAGGCTCCCAAAGTGCTGAGATTACAAGCATGAGCCACTGCGCCCCGCCATTTTAATCATATTTTAACTTTAATTGTATCTGTAATTTATTTTAAAAGACAAAGATAAATCAAAGGAGAAGAATCTGATATTGTCAAATGTTGACTTTTGTTTAATCTTGTAGTTCATTAGTAGATGTCTTTATTTATTTATTTATTTATTTATTTTGAGACAGTCTTGCTCTGTCACCCAGGCTAGAGTACAGTGGTGCGATCTCAGCTCACTGCAACCTCTTCCTCCCAAGTTCAAGCCATTCTCCTGCCTCAGCCTCCTGAGTAGCTGGCACTACAGGCACATGCCACCACACCCAGCTAATTTTTGTAGTTTTAGTAAAGACGGGGTTCCACCATGTTGGCCAGGCTGGTCTTGAACTCCTGACCTCATGATCCACCCGTCTCAGCCTCCAAATTGCTGGGATTACAGGTGTGAGCCACAGCACCCAGCCCTTTTTATTTTCATACTTTTTGCTACATGTATAGTGTTTCATAATGTAAAAAGATAAAAAGAAAAGTAAAGAAGGTCCCAAGGGCAGTTCTTTTTATTATTTCACTATTTTATTATTATTTTTATTATTTCACTTTATTTTTTTCATGATTGAAAAGTAATGGTCAGGCTCAGTGGCTCAGGCCTGTAATCCCAGCAGTTTGGGAGGCCGAGGTGGGTGGATCACCTAAGGTCAAGAGTTCGAGACCAGCCTGGCCAACATGGTGAAACCCTGTCTCTACTAAAAATATAAAAATTAACTGGGCGTGGTTGCACACACCTGTAATCCCAGCTCCTTGGGAGGCTGAAGCATGAGAATCACTTGAACCTGACAGGTGGAGGTTGCAGTGAACCGAGATCATGCCACTGCACCCCAGCCTGGGTGATAGAGTGAGACTCCATCTCAGAAAAAAACAACAACAAAAGAAAAGTAATAAATGCTTTATTATAGTAAAATTTGAAGAGCACAAAACACAAAAAAAGACTAAAGGAAACAAGTCACTCATATTCCCATTCTAGAAGTTCTTATATTTCTGAAAGTGTAGGAAGATTCCAAAGCCACTGGAAAAAGTGAAAATTATAATAAAATCTAGTATATGCATCAATATTTTGATGCATATTTAACTATAATATTCTATTGATATATTGTGGTTTGCCTATAGTACATGGGCCATAAAATTGGTATATTAGATAAATAGGCAATAAAGCGACTGCTATGGTTTGCAGAGACCTCTATCAAAATAAAACTCATTACCTCCAGTTATTTTCAAATAGGAATAGAGAGGGGATTGGTGGGAGTTTATAGACATGGGCATGGCTATTGTTGGTTGGATGTGGAGCCTTAGACAAAACACACTGTGTCTTTCATTTGTCTTATTACTTACCAGTGGATATTTATAACAATGAAGATGAAATTCGGTTTAAACAGTGCTAAGGACGATTCAGAAGCACTAAAAACAAAATACATGTTAAAGGGTAGGTGCAGTGTGGCAGATTATATTTTCCAAAGGTGACCACAATAGTACCTTCATTTTCTCTCTTCCCATTGAGAGATGGGGTGTAGGTTATGACTTCTCTTCTCCAACCTGAGCAAGTTTTGTGACTGCCTTGACCAAAAGCATATGGCAGAGAGATGCCATGTGACATCTAAGGATGGGTAATAAATATGCTACACGTTCACCTTGATCTCTAATGATCACACTGAGAGATGCCACCCACATATAAGCAGCCTAAATATTCTGAGGCCGCCATGCTTTGAGGAAGCCTAAAAAGTAGCCCACATAAAGAGACCCTGAGACCACTTGGAGAGAGATGCTTGACCTGCCCCCAGTTGCTTCAGCCCTTCATTGGTACAGTCAGTGTCTCACTACAATTGCATTAGAAACCCAAGGCAGAACCATCTAACCAAGACTTTCCTGAATTCCTGACCCACAGAAACCATGAGAGATAAGGAAATGATTGTTGTTTTAAGCCATTAAGTTTTACAGTGTTTTCTTAATACCACAATAAATAAGTGAAACATGTAGAAAAGAGGATAGAAGAGTGAGTATAGTTAATAATAATTTATTGTGCATTTCAAAATAGCTACACGAGAAGATTTGAAATGTTCTCAACATAAATGATAAATGTTTGAGGTGATGGATATCCTGATTACCCTGATTTGATCATTACACATTATATGCATGTATCAAAATATCACATGGACCCTATATATATGTACAATTATTATGTATCAATTTTTAAAAAAACTATAAAACAGGTCATGCGAGGTGACTCACACCTGTAATCCCAGCATTCTGGGAGGCTGAGATGGGAGGAACACTTGAGCCCAGGAGTTTGAGACCAGCCTGGGCAACATAGTGAGACCCCATCTCTACAAAAAATAAGAAATTGGCCGGGTAAGGTGGCGTGTGCCTGTAGTCCCAGCTACCCAGGAGGCTGAGCCAGGAGGATTGCTTGACCCCAGGCGATGGAGACTGCAGTGAGCTATAATCTCACCACTGCACTCCAGTCTGGGTGACAGAGGTAGATCTTGTCTCAAAAAAAAAAAAAAAATGCTTCTCCTTCTCTGACTTCTCCTCTTTCACTCTCACTCTCCAATGAAAAACAAACAAAAAAGAGTTTAGGATCAGTTGCTAGTCTCCAGATTCTGAAATTTTATTAGTACCAATTGGAAGGTTCCATTTTCTTCTTTGCACATACACAGTCCCTTGGGTCTGGTGTCTGGTAGTGTTTTGTACCTCAAGAGGGAACAATTAACCTTAGTTAAACAGATGACTATTCTGCAGCAACTGAGCATACTTAACCTGGGTTTTCACCTAGCCAGCATGGTGAAATTCTGCCTCTACGAAAATTACAAAAACAGAAATTAGCCAGGTATGGTAGCAGGTGCCTGTTATCTCAGCACTCAGGAGGCTGAGGCAGGAAAATCAGTTCAACCCGGGAGGTGGAGGTTTTGGTAAGCCGAGGTCACGCCACTGTGTTCCAGCCTGGGAGACAGAGTGAGGCACCGTGTTAAAAATAATAATAATAAAAATAAAAAGTCCGGGTGTGGTGGCTCATGCCTGTAATCCCAGCACTTTGGGTGGCCGAGGCAGGCAGCTCACGAGGTCAAGAGATGGAGACCATCCTGGGCAACATGGTGAAACCCCGTCCCTACTAAAAATACAAAAATTAGTGGGGCATGGTGGCGGGTGCCTGTAGTCCCAGCTACTCTGGAGGCTGAGGCAGGAGAATTTCTTGAATCCGGGAGGCGGAGGTTGCAGTGAGCCGAGATGGTACCACTGCACTCCAGCCTGGGCGACAGAGCGAGTCTCCGTCTCAAAATAATAATAATAATAATAATAGTAACACAATTTTTTAAAATGTTGGGTTTTCATAAAGTGAACCAACATTGCACACCCTTGTATTCTCTTCATTGTTCTTCTCACAAACAGGAAATATACTTACTTTGCAAGGCAGTACAGAATAATCTTCCCCTTAGAGCTTTGCCTAAAAGCTTTACTAGCTTCACTTTTTCAGTCATGATGTTTTCTTCTTGGCATAAATGATAATGTGCTGTCTTCAAAACACCAGGCTAGGTCTCTGAATTTTTTTATCCCCTGTATAGTTGAAGAACAAGTGTGTTTAGTTTTGAGGTATTGCATATCATAAAGTCCTAGGAATAACTTCTATATAGTATTATTATCATTCTTCAAATCTGGGAATTACTACCTTTAAAGGAAGAGTAGAAAGCAGGATTTCCAAGGAGGAAGGATTAAAAATTAATTGGAAAATAACCAAATCAAACGTTAAAAAAATTTAAAACATTCATTTAACTAAAATTAGTGCAATAAATAACTGGGTAAATTTCCAGGAGTATTTGTCTAATAAAATCTATTATTACTCTTGTTTGTAAATCAAAAAACCCCAGTTTAGGGAACTAGTTTGGGCAAAAAATGGGGATTTGTTGGCTCATTTAAACAAACCCTGGCAGAGCACAGTGGCTTGTGCCTGTAATCCCAGCACTTTGGGAGGCCGAGGAGGGCAGGTCACCAGAGGTCGGGAGTTCAAGACTAGCCTGACCAACATTGTGAAACCCTGTCTCTACTAAAAATACAAAAATTAGGCCGGGCGCGGTGGCTCAAGCCTGTAATCCCAGCACTTTGGGTGACCGAGACGGGCGGATCACGAGGTCAGGAGATCGAGATCATCCTGGCTAACACGGTGAAACCCCGTCTCTACTAAAAAATACAAAAAACTAGCTGGGCGAGGTGGCGGGCGCCTGTAGTCCCAGCTACTCGGGAGGCTGAGGCAGGAGAATGGCGTAAACCCGGAAGGCGGAGCTTGCAGTGAGCTGAGATCCGGCCACTGCACTCCAGCCTGGGCGACGGGGTGAGACTCCGCCTCAAAAAAAAATAAATAAATAAATAAAAATAAAAATAAAAAAAAAAATTAGCTGAGCGTTGTGGCAGGCATCTGTAATCCCAGCTACTCAGGAGGCTGAGGCAGGCGGAGGTGGCAGTGAGCTGAGATCTCGCCATTGCACTGCAGCCTGGACAAGAGTGAGACTCTGTCTCAAAAAACAAACAAAAAAATCCCTCCAAAAACCCTATTAAGATCAGCAGTACAGTTAGCATCAAAGGTATCTGGAACCAGGAACTCAAATATATTACGGTCTTTCTCCCTTGTACCGTCTCTCCCTGCTTTTTTCTCTCTCTCCCCATTTTTTGGTTTGCTTCTCTCTACTTTTTAATCTCAACACACTTAAAAGAAGAAGTTTCCTGTTTTTAATTGTTCCCCTGGTCTGTTTTTCCTGTCTATCAAATGTTTTAATTCCCATCAATCTTTATTTTTAACATCAATCTGCTTCTTCAAATTATAATTTTTTAAATTCTTCTTAGCCTTTGAATTTTTGTCACTAACCTTTACTCTTTGTTGATAGTGTGTGCTTATTACCAATTTATCTCTATAAGAGAGAAGTTCCAGAACTTAAAAAGAAGCATGAGCCTACAAATGTAAGCAAATTGATTTGCATTTATAAATAACGGGGAGGGCAAGGTTCTGAGAAGTAGTCAGCTGGTATTATCCTAAACTTGACTTTATTAATGATTTTTAACCACCAAATTTAGACTTTCCATAAGGATTATAACTTCCTTGTTTATCCCTTTTATTGGCTAAGGATGGGAACTACATTTCCCAGAATCCTCTTTCCTAAATGGTTCTAGACTAGAACTGAACAAAAGAGGAATATGTATGAGATTTGGAAAGTGAATGAAACTGAAGCGACTGTGCTCAAAAGGTCATTGCTATGAAAACGGGCGACAGGTAGAGACAGATGCTGCAAGTCCCAGCTTGTCCTTCCATTCTCCATTCTGTGTCTTACCTCTCTTGCCACCTGCTGGTTCGGCTGATCAATAGCAGCCCCTGACCCAGCGTGTAGGCGATAGCTACACAAAGACAAATCTTACCCCAGAGATGGCAATTTCAAGACACCCTCCATGAATACGCTCTTTGCAGTCCCACTTTGGCAACTGGTCACGCTTGATTTCCTGGATTTCTCGACCAGCAGAAGTTTGTTACTCAACATCAGTGCTTCAGTGGACTCTTCAGCCTATTTCTCTGATTCTCTGACTCTCCCTTCCAGACCTTCACTTTCGCAACTCTTTTCATATTCGTGTAAGTCCTAATTCCTATAGTAAATCAGTTATTCTCATTATAATTACACTGGCTCTTGGAACCCTTCGATCTTCGTGCTCTGCTGTCTTTATTGCTTCAGCTGTCTTCCCTGATAGTTGCAAAATGGCCACCACACCGAGCCTTCCCTACTCACCTGATGTTGCTCCAAGCAGCAAGCAAGCGCACGGGTACTTACAAGTCTTTCCCTCACAATCTTCTCTTGTTTCAGGATGGAATATTTTTTACCACAAGCCTCAAACAGAATTCCCCTCTAAGTCTCCTAGGTCAGATCAGGCACCTTCCCCTGGTCACTGATAAAGGAGCTAAATTGCCATTATTGGCTCAGGCTCGTGGTCCTTCTCCTTGGCTGCACATCGGGGAAAATTTTAAAACGTCTTTTCACCTGCACCCAACTTGCAGCAATTCTGATCGAATTGTTTTCGGGTGGTGCTGTAGCTCAATATTTGTAAAATGCTTTCACAGAGATTATAATGTGCAGCCAGGGTTAAGAACCACTGCTTGAATCAAACATGATTTAATTTTCTTAATATTTCACAATGCCTGAGCAAATCACGGTTCTGTATAAGGAAGAAGGTAGAAATGCCTGAGGGATTGGCCATCAAGATTTATTCATCCAAATTATCTCATTCAAGGATGACCTGTGGAATAGATGGAAAAATGACTAAATTTCCCACTTGATTTTCATCATCTAACGTCATTAAGAGCTACCAGAGTCTAAACAAGTTATTTGACTAAATCTAGGAATAATAACACAACAGCTATTCTCTATTTCTTAGTTACCGGAAGTAAAGCCTTTCTGAATGAGCTACCAAACCACGTGGCAGAGCTCAAGCAGTAACTATTCCTTTGTGGGGTGCCTAATGAATTAGCCTTATTTAATTAATCATGTAATTAATTGCATGATTAATATAATTAATTATGGGGTGGGAACATGGAGAGATGATCAAAGGGTACAAAGTTTCAGTTAGAAAACATGTTTTTGAGATACATTGCACAGCATGGTGACTATAGTTAATAATGTAATGTATGGCCGGGCGCGGTGGCTCAAGCCTGTAATCCCAGCACTTTGGGAGGCCGAGGCGGGCGGATCACGAGGTCAGGAGATCGAGACCATCCTGGCTAACATGGTGAAACCCCGTCTCTACTAAAAAAATACAAAAAACTAGCCGGGTGAGGTGGCGGGCGCCTGTAGTCCCAGCTACTTGGGAGGCTGAGGCAGGAGAATGGCGTAAACCCGGGAGGCGGAGCTTGCAGTGAGCTGAGATCCCGCCACTGCACTCTAGCCTGGTCGACAGAGTGAGACTCCGTCTTAAAAAAAAAAAAAAAAAAAAAGTAATGTATATTTCAAAATTGCTAATGGGGTAAATTTTAGATATACCACAAAAAATGATAAGTATGTGAGGTGATGGATTTAATTAGCTTAATTTAATCATTTTACAATACATAGATATATCAAAACATCACATTGTACCCCCAAATATATATAATTATTTGTCTATTAAAAACAATTAAAAATTTTTTTAATTCCCTGTAGTTCTGAATTTGAGTTGGAAGTATCAGTATGATATTGTAACATTCTCTTTTTTTTGTATTTTCATTGTAATTATTTTGTGTGTGTGTGTGTGTGTGTGAGAGAGGGTCTCACTTTGTCACCCAGGCTGGAGTGCAGTGGCAAGGATCTTGACTCACTGCAACCTCCCCCTCCTGTGTTCAAGCGATTCTCAAAGCTCAGCTCTCCAAGTAGCTGGGATTACAGGTGCACATCACCATGCTCAGCTAATTTTTGTATTTTTAGTAGAGATGGGGTTTTATCATGTTGGCCAGGCTGGTCTCGAACTCCTGACCTCAAGTGATCTGCCTCCCAAATTGTTGGGATTACAGGCATGAGTCACAGCACCCAGCCTCAGTATAGTTAATTTTATACTACAATTTAATTATCTTTATAATGCACTTATTTTTTTCCGTTTATTTTTTGAGACTGGTCTCCCTCTATCGCCCAGGCTGGAGTGCAGTGGTGCAATCTCGGATCACTGCAACCTCTGCCTCCCAGGCTCAAGCTCTTCTCCCACTTTAGCCTCCATAATAGCTGGGACTACAGGCACAGACCACCACGCCCACCTAAGTTTTGTATTTTTTGTGGAGAGGGGTTTTGCCATGTTGCCCAGGCTGATCTTGAACTCCTGGTCTCAAGCCATCTGCCTGCATCAGCCTCCCAAAGTGCTGGGATTACAGGAGTGAGCCACCATGCCTGGCCAGTATAATGCACTTACTTCTTAAACTCTGACTTTCTTTCTGCCACTTTTGCTTATAATTACATAATTTTTTGATATAATATTATAATATTTACCCTTAGGAGAGATCAGAATCATACATAATTCCTCACAGAAATTGAGAGACTTTTTTCCTGTTAAACAGCATTTTTTAGTGATTTCCCTATTGCCATGGTAAGGCAAGCCAAGTTAAATCAGAGGAGAATGTTTAAAGGAATATTCCTGAAAATTGTCTTATTTCTTATCTTCACTTTTGTGAATGGATACAGAATTTGTGTCTATTTCATGAATTTCAGATTAACTTGTATAGAAAGATCATTATGCTGTTCTCTAAAATGCAAATGTGTTACGTTAATTTACAAACTATTTGAAAATTTAGGTATTTCCTTCATTCTCCTTTCATTTAAAATATGTTATAAAAGCATAGAAATATTCAGATCATGTAGAGTATGTACATCCAAAATAGGTAATTAAAAAAATTATCTTGATTCTGCCATTGGAATTTTTAAAAACAACTTTACTGAGATATAATTCACATATTATATGGTTCGTCCATTTACAGTGTACAACTCAATGTCTCTCACAATATTCACAAAGTTGTGTAACCACCACCACAATCAATATTAGAACATTTTCATCACCTCGAAAAGAAATTCTGCATCCTTTAGCCATCATGGCCGTCCTCTTCTTTGTCTCTTCACCTTCACCATTCCTAGGCAAACACCATCTACTTTTTGTGTCCATAGATTTGTCTGTTCTGGACATTTCACATAAATAAAGTCATGCAAAATGTAGTTTTCTTTTTTAAAAATTGTATTTTATTGGCCAGACAAGGTGGTTCACGCCTGTAATCCCAACACTTTGGGAGGCGGGGGCGGGTGAATCATGTGAGGTCAGGAGTTAGAGACCAGTATGACCAACATGGAGAAACCCCCTCTCTAATAAAAATACAAAATTAGCCGGGCATGGTGGCGCATGCCCATAATCCCAGCTACTCGGTAGGCTGAGGCAGAGAATTGCTTGAACCCGGGAGGCGGAGGTTGCAGTGAGCAGAGATCACGCCATGGCGCTCCAGCCTGGGCAACAAGAACAAAACTCTATCTCAAAAAAAAAAAAAAAAAAATTATATTTTAGATTCAGAGGATATGTGTGCATGCTTGTTACCTGGGTATATTGGTGGATATTGGGCTTCTAGTTTACCCATTACCCAAATAGTGAACATTGTACCCAAAAGGTAATTTTTCAGCCCTTGCTCCCTTCCCACCCTCCCCTCTTCTGGAGTCCTCAGTGTCTATAATTTCCATCTTTATGTCCATGTGTACCCATTGTTTAACTCCCACCTATATGTGAGAAAATGTAGTGTTCAGTTTTCTGTTTCTGAGTTAGTTCATTTATGATAATGACCTCCAGCTCCACCCATATCGCTGCAAAGGATATGATTTCATTATTTTTGTGGCTATGCTTCTTTTAAAAAAGTATTTTTTTTACCTTTGTCCACTGAAAAGACCTGGAGATAATGACCAACCCAGTAAAAATAACACCTAGCTCACAGACTGTGTTATAAATACCATTTCCAAATCAACAGAATTGATGATTCTTGGAGGAATGACTGATTCTACATATGGACCAGAAAATGTATGTGATGAGGCTAAAACATCATGTCATAACAAAAAGCAAAGAAATGATCAATTCTACTGGGATCATATAAAAAACACATGGTGCCAACTTGAAGAAGCTGCCACTGTTCAAAGACAGGACAATTTGACCACTAATATGAATAATAGATTAATCTATTGCAATAAAGTGCAACAAATATGTTTAGAGCTATAAATTCATAATGATGCTTTAAAAAACCCTATTGGTCTTCGTCAGAGCACAGGAGGAAACCAACTCATTATTTTGAAATCTGATAAAGAGCATTTATCACACATTTATTCTGCCTTTCTTGTATGCATACAGATAATGAGGGGAAGCCAGGTGTGGTGGCTCAAGCCTGTAATCCCTGAACTTTGGGAGGCCGAGGTGGTGGATCACCTGAGGTCAGGAGTTCGAGACCAGCCTGACCAACATAATGAAATCCCGTCTCTACTAAAAATACAAAATTAGCCAGGCATGGTGGTGGGCGCCTGTAATCCCAGCTACTCGGGAGGCTGAGACAGGAAAATCCCTTGAACCTGGGAAGTGGAGGTTGCAGTGAACTGAGACCGCACCATTGCACTCCAGCCTAGGCAACAAGAGCAAAACTCCGTCTTGGAAAAAAAAAAAAAATTCCCAAAAAGAAGCTATCGAACACTATGTGCCTCCTAATAAAAGTACCACCTACAATGCAATATTATCAAGCAGACAAAAAACCTTTAATCTGAACAAGTCTCTGTCACTACCAATTTACAGAAAATACAAGAGAGAGGACCCTGTTCAATAACACCATTGAACTATCAGAATCCATTTGAGAAAAAAGTTTTAAAAAATATATACATAAAACAATGCACTCTGTGAATGCAGTCAACAAAATCTAGAATATGGACTATCTATAGGACAAATAACCCAATTTTTTCAACAAATAAACTGCAAAAAAATAAAAATTGAGAAAGAACCTATAAATTAAAAGAAATATACCAACCAGTTGCAGTGTATGGAACTTATTTGAATCCTAAATTGAACAAATTAAAAAAAAAAATGAGATAAACTTGAGCAGTGATTAGATACAATGGATACTTGATTATATTAAGCAGTAATTATTCATTTCTAAGTGTGATAATATGATGGTATGTTTAGAAAAAGTAAATTATTTTTTAGAAATACACAGTGAAATATATTCAGATGAAGTGATATTGCTTCTGGGGTTTGCTTCAAATAATCTAGTATGGGGAGGGGTGTTGTATTAGGTATCTATTGCTGCATAACAAATTACTCCTACATTTTGCAACTTAAAGCAACAAACATCTATCTCAAAGTTTCTGTGCATTCAGGAATCCAGACCTGGAGCCGTGGCTCACGCCTGTAATCCCAACACTTTGGGAGGCCGAGGCAGGCAGATCACTTGAGATCAGGAATTTGAGACCAATCTGGCCAATATGGTGAAACCCTGTCTCTACTAAAAGCACAAAAATTATTAGCCGGTCATGGTGGCGTGTGTCTGAAATTAACTGTTTGAACTCAGGAGGCGGAGGGTGCAGTGAGCTGAGATCATACTCTAGTGCCTGGGCCATAGAGCGAGACCCTGCCTTAAAAAAAAAAAAAAAAAAGTTTCTGTGGGTCAGGAATCCAGAAGCAGCTTAGTTGCATGTTTCTGGCTGAAGGTCACTGCAGTTATCTGAAGTCTAGAGGGTCTGCTTCCAAGTTTACTGGGTGTTTGGCTGAGCTCATTCCTCACTGGCTGAAGCTAGAGATCTCATTTTCTTTCCACATGGGCCTTTCCATAGACTTCTGAGTTAACAGCAAGATGTAGCAGCTAGCTTCCACCAAAATGAGAGCCTAAGATAGAAGCTTCAGTCTTTTATAGTCTAATCTCAGAAAACACACACCATCGCTTCTGGCATATTCTGATGGTCACCCAGACTAACTCTGATATAACCTGGAAAAGGGACCACTGATGGGTATAAATACAATGAGGACCATTAGAGGCCATCTTAGGAACTAGCTACCACATTGACCCAACGTTTTATGGACTTAGGTCAAGCATTCATCCTTCCCCTGACCATAAACCAAGCCTGACTGGTGGACCATAGTAGTATTTCTAGTCTTTGGTTTCATTTTTCAAACAGAAATTGCTGGTAAATTTTAGAGCTTCTTATACGAGGAACAACCTGATTTATATGTGCAGCCAGGCAAGCAACTTAATGCCAATATTTATACTTGGAAGTTTATCCTGTTAAGTTTTTTACTTTTCGAGCTGCATTTCTGTGATGGGTTTAAATATTCAGATGCACCAATAAACACTATCAAACCTGACTGTATTTACTTTTATACATAGCATATTTAGCTGGCATAACAAGTATTGTTTAATTAATGTCTAAATATTTGCTTTTTCTTTCCTTTTTTTCTTTCTTTTTTTTGAGATGGAGTTTCACTCTTGTTGCCCAGGCTGGAGTGCAATGGTGGGACCTTTGCTCACTGCAACCTCTGCCTTCCAGGTTCAAGTGATTCTCCTGCCTCAGCCTCCCAAGTAGCTGGAACTACAGGCGCCCACCATCATGCCTGGCTAATTTGGCTAATTTTCATATTTTTAGTAGAGACAGGGTTTCACCATATTGGCCAGGCTGGTCTGGAACTCCTGACCCTCAACTGATCCCCGCCCCCCCCCACGGCTTGGCCTCCCAAAGTGGTGAGATTACAGGCATGAGCCACTATGCCTGGCCAATATTTGCTTTCTTTAAATCTATGTCTTCTTAATAGCATTCAGCTGATAGCTAGCTACCCATGAAAATTATTTGAATATACTTTTGCAGCAGGGGCATTTTAATATGTTTCTTTTGCAATCCAGAACCTTTAAAGAGAAGTTGTTTTGGTTTAGATTACTTGTTTTTATTATACTATAGCCAGTAGTTCGTGTTTTAATTTCGAACTGCTAGTCTAAAGTCCATGAAGGCAAGAACCTGGTTTGTCCTCACCACTTTGTCTTCATTGCCTGATACATAGGTTGTAATGTTCATGCAATGAGTGTCTATGGAATTAATGCATGATTTCCGGATTCTAGCAAGTTGAAAAACTGAATAGCTCCCTTAAGACTGAAAATTGAAAATCCTAGCATACATGATAAAAATTAAGTCATAGATACAAAATACTAACTAGTAAAAATAGAAAAGAACAAACATTTACAGAGCTGTTTTCTTAGCATTCTGTCTGATTTTGTTTTTTCTTTTTTCTTTTATTTATTTATTTATTTTTTGAGACGGAGTCTCGCTCTGAAGGGCAGTGGCGTTATCTCGGCTCACTGAATCCTCCGCCTCCCAGGCTCAAGCAATTTCCTGCCTCAGCCTCCCAAGTAGCTGGTAGCTGAGACTACAGGCACGAGCCACCATGCCTCGTTAATTATTTTTTGTATTTGTAGTAGAGGCGGGGTTTCACTGTGTTAGCCAAGATGGGCTTGATCTTCTGACCTCCTGATCCGCCTGCCTTAGCCTCTCAAAGTGCTGGGATTACAGGCATAAGCCACTGCGCCTGGTAACGTCTGGTTTTTTTTTTTTTTTTTTTTTTTTTTTGAGATGGAGTCTCGCTCTGTCTCACCCAGGCTGGAGTACAGTGGCATGATCTTGGCTCACTGCAGCCTCCCCCTCTCAGGTTCAAGTGACTCTTCCGCCTCAGCTTCCTGAGTAGCTGGGACTACAGGCGTGTGCCACCACACTGGTCAATTTTTGTATTTTTAGTTTCACTGTGTTGGCCAAGCTGGTCTCAAACTTCTGACCTCAGGTGATCCACCTGCCTCAGCCTCCCAAAGTGCTGGGATTACAGGCATGAGCCACTGCGCCCGGCCAACTGTCTGATTTTCCTATGATTGCATTCAAGTTAGGGGAAATACCGCGGTAGAGATTTTTCTGAAACAGTTTCCTTGTAAAGGAAACAGATATTTAGATACAGTATGCTGAAACTGGGCACAAGCCTGCTTGCAGGTTTTATCATGTTACAGATTTTGCATTATTATGATAATTAAAGAAACCTGCTGTTGAGTTAGTTCTCTCAGGCTGGATTCTTCATAGACAAGAAATGGAAGTTACTGGTGCAGTTCTGTGGCATCATCTTATCAACACTATTTGTTGGCCTCTAGTGTGGGCAGGTCTCTAACAAACAGGTAACTGAATAAAAGAATTTTAATGAATCACACCTACCCAAGTCCCATTTGATCCAGTTAAGTTCGGTTGCTTATTCCTTCAATCTAGGGGCTTTTAGCTGTATATTCATTGTTTTGTGTTACTATGTTAATGAAGTTCTAGTGGACGTCCACTTGTAAAATAGGTCTTTATGTTAGCACTAGTAGTGTCTAGTACATCCAAACCTATTTATTGGTCTTCTTGCCAATGAATGTAGCCAATAACACAATGTAAACAAATGAAACTGGAATTTAAGTTGCTGAATATTATGAAGTTGTGAAAGTTGGCAGAATCAAAATGCAATCGTTAATGTTAAAACAACAACAAAACTCTAGAGCCAGGAAAGGCCATGAAGAGAGGGTTCTCATGCTTGTATGCTTGATAACAAAGACTATCACAAAGACTCTACAAAAACCAACCTTGCACAAAGGCCATTGCAACCTTACACAACAAATTCTTTTGCAAGGACATCTGCCCAGTAACTGCCTATCCAACCCTGGACTGGCGTCACCCTTGTTATTAATCTTTGTAGCCAAGGATAATTATTTGAAAACAATTATGTCATCCTCATTCTTTTCTTAAAAACCTTTGTATTCCTTTACCTCCCGGAATATGCCCATAGTTTACTCTGGCATGAATAATCCCACTGCAATACCCTATTCCCAAATAAGTACCTTTTCTTTTAGAGAGCCTCTCTCTGTTGTTTAGGCTGACAAAGTCAAGGAAAGTGATGTTTGAGAGCTGCTCAAATGACAACAAAAGTTATTGTCAGATAAGGATCTGGCAGAGTTAAGTCAATTAAAAATTAAAAAAGGCCGGGCGCGGTGGCTCAAGCCTGTAATCCCAGCACTTTGGGAGGCCGAG
>NW_012115611.1:3408163-3424185 GCF_000951035.1 Colobus angolensis palliatus | reverse complement strand
TGAGCCAAGATCCAGCCACTGCACTCCAGCCTGGGCGACAGAGCGAGACTCCGTCTCCAAAAAAAAAAAAAAAAAAAAATTGAAAAAAATGAAAATTTATATGGATGCTGTATAAGATGCTTCAAGACAAAATTATCTAAATAATAACTGGCTAAGGCTGGCCTTTGGAAAAATTAAAGTCCTGAAATATTTTTGCAGAAAATAACCAATCTGTGATCATATTCTGCAAGTCAGAAGTGAAATGGACATTATATTGTCACTCCCCCAAAAATCAACACTTGATGGCTGGGTGCGGCGGCTCATGCCTGTAACTAAAGAAGGTCCCAAGTGCAATTCTTGTTATTATTTTACTATAAAATCTGTATTTATTTTTTTCATGATTGAGAAGTGATGGCCACGCGTGGTGGCTGCATAAATGTCATCTTTTGAGAGTGTTTGTTCATGTCTCTTGCCCACTTTTTGAGGGGGTTGTGTTTTTTTTGTAAATGTGTTTAAGTTCCTTGTAGATTCTGGATATTAGACCTTTGTCAGATGGATAGACTGCAAAAATTTCCTCCCATTCTGTAAGTTGTTTGTTCACTTTGATGATAGTTTCTTTTGCTGTGCAGAAACTCTTTAAAAGTAATCCCAGCAGTTTGGAAGGCCAAGGCGGGAGGATCATCTAAGATTAGGAGTTCAAGACCAGCCTGGCCAACATGGTGAAACCTTGTTTCTACTTAAAAAAAAAAAAAAAAAAATTATCTGGGCATGGTGGCCCATGCCTGTAGTCCCAGCTACTCAGGAGGCTGAGGCAGGAGAGTTGCTTGAATCCGGGAGGTGGAGGTTGCAGTGAGCCATGATCACGCCGCTGCACTTCAGCCTGGGTGACAGAGCAAGACTCCATCTCAATAAAATAAATAAAATAAAATAAAATAAAATTACTTAAATTGAAATTAAATGAATGAGCTATTTCATATTACTGTAGATACCTCCATTATATTATCACTTCCAAAAAATGTATGTATTGCCACCTCTAAAAAACCAAAACGTGTTTATATATGTGTGTATCAATTTGGTTATCTTAAAAAAATGAGTAATGTCAACTTTTCGCAGTGTGTTCTGCAGAACACTAATCCCAAGCAGTCACCTGTGAAAAAAAAAGGCATCTGCAGTAGTACAGGATGTTTTCTGTTTCCCACACCCTATTCTCTATTCTGCTCTGTTCCCAAAAGGCTGATCTATATAGACTGCAGGTTCCTTTGCCCTCTGCCTGGGGAGAGAGGGGAAAAGAGAGACCAGTAGGACATCAAAGGGGATGTGGAAATGGGGCTGAATATTTCTCGATATTTTATTGGCCTCCACCTGGGTTGCTGTTAGTTGGCTGTATCTTCCAACTAAGGTCACAGCTTCGTTGAGGAAGTCCTAGCCATTTAGCTCTTCCCTTTAGTCCCAGTAACTGGTCCCCCTCCCTTGCCTCTTTAGGCTGGGAGGTGGCAACAGTATCACAACATTCCTGTTGGCTTCCCTTTATTAAATGGGTCTTTTGCCAGGCACGGTGGCTCATGCCTATAATCCCAGCACTTTGGGAGGCCGAGGCGGGTGGATCACCTGAGGTCAGGAGTTCGAGCCAGCCTGACCAAAATGGTGAAACGCTGTCTCTACTGAAAATACAAAATTTGCTGGGTGTGGTGGTGCATGCCTATAATCCCAGCTACTTGGGAGGCTGAGGCAGGAGAATCACTTGAACCTGGGAGGCAGACTTGCAGTGAGCTGAGACAATGCCACTGCACCCCAGCCTGGTGACAGAGCGAGACTCCATCTCAATAGATAAATAAATAAATAAATGCTTTCTTCCTTCTATAAATTTAATTTTAAGTTCTGGGATATATGTGCAGAAGGTGCATGTTTGTTACACAGATAAACATGTGCCATGGTGGTTTGCTGCACCTATCAACCCTTCAACTAGGTATTAAGCCCTGCATGCATTAGCTATTTATCCTGATACTCTCCTTTCCCCCACCCCCCATCAGGCCCCAGGGTGTGCTGTTCCCCTCCCTGTGTCCATGTGCTCTCATTGTTTAGTTCCCACCCACTTAATAAGTGAGAAGATGCAGTGTTTGGTTTTCTGTTCTTGTGTTAGTTTGCTGAGAATAATGGCTTCTAGCTTCATCCATGTCCCTGCAAAGGACATGAGCCTATTCCTTTTTATGGCCACATAGTATCCCATGGTGTGTATGTACCACATTTTCTTTATCCAGTCTATCATTGATGGGCATATGGGTTGATGCCATGTCTTTGCTATTGTGAATAGTGCCGCAGTGAACATATGCATGCATGTATCTTTGTAATAGAATGATTTATGTTCCTTTGGGTATATACCCAGTAATGAGATTGCTTGGTCAAATGGTATTTTTGGTTCTAGGTCTTTGAGGAACTGCCACACTGTCTTCCACAATGAACTAATTTACATTCCCACCAACAGTGTAAAAGTGTTCCTATTTCTCCACAGCCTTGCCAGCAGCTGTTGTTTCTTGACTTTTTAATAATTGTCATTCTGACTGGTGTGAGATGGAATCTTTTTGTGGTTTTGATTTGCATTTCTCTAATGATACTTGATGCTGAGCATTTTTTCATGTTTGTTGGCTGCATAAATATCATCTTTTGAGAGTGTCTGTTCATGCCCCTTGCCCACTTTTTGATGGAGTTGTGTTTTTTTCTTGTAAATGTATTTAAGTTCTTTGTAGATTCTGGATATTAGGCCTTTGTCAGATGGATAACCTGCAAAAATCTCCTCCCTTTCTGTAGGTTGTTTGTTCACGCTGATGATAGTTTCTGTTGCTGTGCAGAAACTCTTTAATTAGATCCCATTTGTTAATATTTGCTTTTGTTACAATCGCTTTTGACAGTTTCATTATGAAATCTTTGCCTGTGCCTATGTCCTGAATGGTATTGCCTAGATTTTCTTTTAGGGTTTTTATAGTTTTGGGTTTTACACTTAAGTTTTTAATACACCTTGAGTTGATTTTTGTATAAGGTATAAGGAAGGGGTCTAGTTTCAATTTTCTGCATATGGCTAGCCAGTTTTCCCAATGCCATTTATTAAATAGGGAATCCTTTCCCCATTGCTTTTGCCAGGTTTGTCAAAGAACAGATGGTTGTAGATGTGCGGTCTTATTTCTGAGATCTCTATTCTGTTGCATTGGTCCGTGTGTCTGTTTTGGTACCAGTACCATGCTGTTTTGGTAGCCTTGTAGTATAGTTTGAAGTCAGGTAGTGTGATGTCTCCAGCTTTCTTCTTTTTGCTTAGGGTTGTCTTGGCTTTAGCTCTCTTTTTTGGTTCCATATGAATTTTAAAGTAGTTTTTTCTATTTCTGTGAAGAACATCAGTGGCGGTTTAATGGGAATAGCATTGGATCTATAAAGTACTTGGGGCAGCATACCCATTTTCACGATATTGATTCTTCCTATCCATGAGGATGGAATGTTTTCCCATTTACTTGTGTCCTCTCTGATTTCCTTGAGCAGTGGTTTGTAGTTCTCCTTGAAGAAGTCCTTCACATCCCTTGTTAATTGTTTTCCTAGTTATTTTATTCTCTTTGGAGCAGTTGTGAATGGGAGTTCACTCATGATTTGGCTCTCAGCTTGTCTATTATTGGTGTATAGGAATGCTTGTGATTTTTGCACATTGATTTTGTATCCTGAGACTTTGCTGAAGTTGCTTATCAGCTTAAGAAACTTTTGGGCTGAGACGATGGGGTTTTCTAGATATAGGATCATGTCACCTGCAAAGAGACAGTTTGACTTGCTCTCTTCCTATCTGAATACCCTTTCTTTCTTTTTCTTGCCTCATTGCCCTGGCCAGAACTTCCAATACTATGTTGAATAGGAGTGGTGAGAGAGGCCATACTTGTCTTGTGCCAGTTTTCAAAGGGAATGGTTCTGGCTTTTGCCCATTCAGTATGATATTGGCTAGGAGTTGGCATAAATGGTTCTTACTATTTTGAGGTATGTTCCATCAATGACAGTTTTTAACATGATGGGATATTGAATTTTATTGAAGGCCTTTTCTGCATCTATTGAGATAATCGTGTGGCTTTTGTCTTTTGTTCTCTTTATGTGATGCATTATAATATATTTATTGATTTGCATATGTTAAACTTGCCTTGCATTCCAGGGATAAAGCCAACTAGATCGTGGAGGATAAACTTTTTTTTTTTTGAGGATAAACTTTTTGATGTGCTGCTGGATTCAGTTTGCCAGTATTTTATTGAGGATTTTTACATCAGTGTTCATCAGGGATATTGGCCTGAAATTCTTTTTTTCTTGTTTCTCTATTAAATGCTTAATTATCCACTGTGAGTGAACAATCTGTCTTCTTCTGGGACACTGATTGATACAATGGATAAATACAACATTGTTCTCTTGGAAAGATTAAAAATTCACACCTGCATATTAAAGGCTCTAGTATTGCAGTAAATAATGTTTAAGTTAGCCCAGTGTTTGCCAAACTTATTCATGAGACCATTTCTCTAATATATCTAAGAATATCCCTTGAAAATATTTGATTATAAAATTCCTTGCCTTAAAAACCACAAAATGGGCCGAGCACGGTGGCTCACGCCTGTAATCCCAGCACTTTGGGAGGCCAAGGCGGTTGGATCACGAGGTCAGGAGATCGAGACCACCCTGGCTAACACGTTGAAACCCCATCTCTACTTTAAAAAAAAAAAAACTTGGCTGAGCACAGTGGCTCACTCCTGTAATTCTAGCACTTTGGGAGGCCAAGGCAGGCAGATCACTTGAGCTCTGGAGTTTGAGACCAGCCTGGGCAACATGTAGTAACCCATTTTCTACTAAAAATACAAAACTTAGCCAGGTGTGGTGGTGCATGCCTGTAGTCCCAGCTCTCAGGAGGCTGAGGTAGGAGTATCGCTTGAACGCAGGTGGTTGAAGATGCAGTGAGCCAAGATTGTACTGCTGCACTCCAGCCTGGGTGACAAGTGAGACCCTGTCTCAAAAAAAAAAAAAAAGTAAATGCAGTACTAACCTAAACACACACACACAACCAAACTTAATGGTTTATACTCTTGATGACTATTATCAATCATTGTAAGCATCTAATTGTTTTGTGCTGTATATGAAATATCAATTTCCTTAAGGTCAATTGAGGTGTATAAGCTTAAAGCTATTAGTCGTAGTATTGACTTGTTCCAAGTGGCTGTACTTTTTATATTGTTTAGTTTTTATGATTCCAAGTTTGTCTCATATCAGGCTTACAAATGTATCTTAATTGCTACCCATGTGCTTCTCAACTTTAGTGCCTGAATTTCATGACATCTATTTTGGCTGCCTGGAAACTTTAACCCCTTATGTTCGGCATTTCAGTTATGTAAAATGTTGCTGTGGATGTACTCTTTTAAACCCTGAGGTGGAGGTGATTAATTCTGTGTAGTTCTGGCCTTTCAGCACGTGATAGAATTGCATTTCTGAGTTAAGTGACATGTATGATTTCTTAGTCAAGCTTTTAATCACCATGTGAGACACTCTAAATCCCCTTTTGCCGTCTGTCACAGTTAGGTTTCTCCTAAAAATACTAAATTCCTGTACTAAAAATACAAAATTGGTCAAGTGTGGTGGCGCATGCCTGTAATCCCAGCTACTCGGGAGGCTGAAGCAGGAGAATCACTTGAACCCGGGAGGTGGAGGTTGCAGTGAGCCGAGATCAGGCCATTACACTCCAGCCTGGGCAACAAGAGTGAAACTCCATCTCAAAACAAAAAAAGTCATGCATATTTATTTACATAACTGTGTGGTGTAGTGGACAGGCTCAAACACAGGTTTGAACCCCTGACTTCTACCACTTATTAGCTAGTCCCCTAGCTGGAGGCCCAAATCCCTTACTATAAAATTGGGACAACACTGTTGGAAGGGACTCAAATTATAAGAATTACCTGAAAATAAAATCATTAATAAATGGTAGCTATCAATTTAAGTATATTAACTGGTTACTGTGGCAATATATGTAATTGTAAAATCACCATCGGTTCTTTCATTCATACGTTAACACATATCACTGGTTTAATTCATTGAAGGCAAATACAACCTTTCCCTTACTCTCCTTCCAAGATTCCACTTAGGCTGGTTACCCCAAATGTAATGGAGAAACATTGAGTGTCACTTTTAAACCAGTCTTTAATTTTCAATTCAGGTGTGAGGCACATATATACACACAAACATTAATTTAAGGAAGCAAGAATGTAGAATATAAACATGTACGGCAGACACTACTTCATGTATTTTAAAACTTACTTTGAATTAACTTCATTGTTTACATGTAAAAGAAAAATATCATTCACTTATACTTCCACTTCCCTTTAAAGTATTCTCAAATTATATTTCTTGAAACTCCAATAGAAAGCATTCTCTCTTAATCATGGCAAGGGGTGAGGTACTCATTGGTGACCAAAATGTGGTGACACCATCTTTCATGTTCTTTGCCATACTCTTAAATGCCTGGCAAACAGTAAATATTTACCAGATGAATATGACATTTAAAAAATAGACTTCAAGAAATTGAGATTCTCTAGCCAAGTTGAGGGACTACATCATTTTGAAGCACTCTACAAGGGGGATGTGATTAAATGTGACTGCATGCCTGGGCTGGCTGCTTCTAGGTATAGAGCTGTGTTAAGGTGTGGGAATAGGAGAGCAATGCCCTAGGGAAAGAGGGCACTAGGGGAAACAATGGTTGCAGTGCACTGCAGAATGACCAATGGCACCTACTTCCAGAATTTTCTTTCAACTAAAAAGAGATGGCATTTTCTTATGATTCAGTAACTGCATTACTTACATCAGCAACATTATGGTTTTCATAGATAAGCCTAGGCAACCAGTCTCTATTTACATCATCCCATCCAAACTCAACTAACCAAATTTTAGAACACCATCAGATAGTTTCTTGCATTCAAGACTTCAACTCATAACTCTTTGAATTCGTATTAGATATAAGGAATCTAAGATGTATTATAGGCATTCCTATAATTAGCCATATTTACAAGATACAAAATATTTGGATAAAAAGCAAATTTCATCACATCGTATAATGTACAGATAAGGTTTATAAAGTAAATTAATTTATTTTTAGCACCATATATACAATCCAAACACTGCAAATTAATTTGTTTTCAAACTTAAAAGATATTTTTCATTAATCATGATGGCACATCCTCTCTCTCAATAAATGAAAATGCTATTTTATGGGCTGTGTGGTAATAGTTTAACATCTAGTAATTAATGATATAAAATTATTTTCTCATCAAGACTAGGCTTCATTTCCTTAAAAAAAAAAAAAAAGATCAGGTTAAACAGCCAAAAATTTGTGATTATTATCACAAATAATCCAAGATTTAAATAACCAAGGGCCCCCAGAGGCCCCTGTTCTTCCTTTTGCCTGTCTAAAATTCAATGGAATATATTAAGTGTTAAACTGGTATGACGAGGTGGAACTAAATTCTTTGACACACAAAGTAGAGTATCACTTTTTACTTAAACTTGGAGTCCTTTACATTTATAACTGCTATTCAAAAAAAATTAGACAAAGACATCTAGATTTAGATTAATATGAACTATCAAAGGGATTATTTTGGATCATTAAAGGAAACTTAACAGTAAGCCTTCATGTACCAAATACTAACATTCAAATTAATTTCAAAATCGTATGTAATTATTAATTTGCAAAGGAGAAAACTGAGGCTCAGAAGTTGCACAAAACCATGGAACTAGTGGAACTGAGCTTTAGAAACCAAGGCTGTCCTCCTCTACTATACATTATTTCTCCTCAGTACACAATAATAAATTGGTTCAAAATTATCTAGACCTTTAAAAAGTATATAATGGAAAGTGCTTTTAGTATTAAACAGTTTTCATGAATGACCCTAACAAATTTTGTCTAAAAGCTTACTAAAATGCTGACATCATTTATAATCCTTCATTTATTTGTAAAAAGATGAGGACACACATTAAGTGAAGTGCAATTCATTTGTTTTCTACAAAATAAGTTAATTTTAAGCAAAACAATCTCAATGATGATAAATGCATGTCATTATTTATTTAGATGTTTCAGCTCTCGCACTAAGTTTTTACAAGCTGGTGAACACTGACAAAATTATTTCTCCCACAGAACTATAACCACACATCCCCAGACAGTATAAATATATGGTTGAACTAACATTAATACACATCACCATTTTATCAATTACATAATAAAACAAATTATCAAGTATCCAAATATTAAGTTACACAGCTCAAAAGGCATATAAAATATTAGATGTCTGCTCAATTCATTAGCAGAAACCCACTTCTTTTTTTGCAAGAGAGGTTGGGAAGGAAAAAAAAAAAAATCACACTTTCAAACAAAAATAAGTTGGTAAACACGCTTCTGGTAAGTATGGAAGAAAAATTACAAGAATTTCAGGAAGTTTATGATTACAATAACAAAGCATCTCTACCTTTTAAAAAAATATTTTACTAAATTAAAGAGGATATTCTACATGTTCTGCACAAGACAAAGGCAACATTTTGCTAAAAATAATTAATAGCCCCCTCCCAGTCTTTTCTCAGGCCCTCCCTGTTAAGTTGCACCTCAGAGTGCAAACATTAAATTAATGTAAGGCTTTTTTTGTCTGAAGACATTAAAGACATGTGCTTCTGTACAATGTAGATTTTCAAAATGGAGGTTTTTTTTAATTACAGCACAAAGTGAGATTTATAGAAACACATTAAATAATCACTGTAAGACTTGGTAAAAAAAAAAAAAAAAATCAATGGTTAAGCAAACCTGATGTATACTGGTATGAATGTGGGAGATGTAAACATAAAGTGAGCACGCAAATAACCATGTAGGCCCTACTTTCAATGTTTGAAATGAGTGAAGGAATAAACCACATAAGGTCTAGAGTGTTCATAGTTCCTGGGATTTTAGTTCTGTATGGTACTAAAAATATACAAGTATTGTGCTCGGTATTTTGGCACCTAATCTTCCTAAATTTCTTATGTATTGATAAGATTCTGGGATGGGAATAGATTTAAACAAGTCATAACTCAATACTGCATGATTTTGGGAAAGGTCAATTGATACAAATGACAAGCACATTTTATACGCTGACAGCAAGAATCTTTTGCCAAGTATCCAAATAGGTTGACTGTAACCCAAATACAGAGGTTGCCAAATCTGTCTAGCTTGTGGCCTGGTAAAACTGCCTTTCAATACTCCTATGGAAGCTTCATTAGACTTACTCACTAAGCCAACATGTTGGCTAATATGTATAACAAATTAGACCCTATCTCAAGTTCCACTTCCAATAGCATTAGGCACCCCAATTTTATTGAATGCAACAGTTGTTTCTATGACCGTTGGAATCTTTGAAACGCAGCCGCATTTTAGGACGATACTTCTCCAAATACAAAAGTTGCTTGCTGTTAAAAGCTCCACGCCGCTTTCTGGGAGGGGAAAAAAAAAAAAATATGAAAGAAGGCAAAAGCCCCCTACAGTAATATTTAGTGTCTTATGGACAACCATCACCGTTTTTGTGGCAATTTATCTTTTGATTAATTAGGCTGTGACCTGATGCAGAAATGAATATGAACAGGCACATCAGTGCAAATGGAAAAAAATCATAGAAAGTTAATTTTCTATATATCTTCTTTTGAGTATTAGTTATAATACTCGACTCACAAATCCATTTATATGTAAGTCCAAGAAAAGACAAAACTAATTTATAGTGAAGTCAGAAGTTGCCTCTGGTAGCAGTGAAGATGACTACAAAAGCCACAAAAGCATATTCTAGAGCACTCAAAATATTCCGTGTTGTATTGGATGGTTAATTTGACTGTTATTGTCAACTGGTCTCCTTTAGAGACCTGTGCATTTTATTGTATCTTTAATTGTATCTTAATTATACCTCAATAAAAATACAAAATAACCACCAACATATTCAATCAAGTATTTAAAGCAAAACAATAATTCAAAAACTCTTGTTGGATTAGAATCTTAATAATATAAGCATCTGCATGAAATGCAAAAAAGAATGTAGTATCTTGATTTACTCACTGACATTCAACAAGGAAATGAAAAGAGAATTCATTACTTACTGTCTTATGAATTGTACTGCATCTTCGTATTTCATTCCACCTTCAATTAATGCTAGGGCAACAAGTACTGGAGCTCTGGTAAGGCGAGAATTTTAATAAATACTTTTTTCAAAATCAAATCTTCATAAATTTATTTCTCCAAACACTCCCCAACTCAGAAGTATCATTATCTACCACCCTTCCTGTTTAAGTAATACCTATGACAAACGTTGACTTTATATTTAAAAAATTATAAGGATGTTTCAAGTTTCTGTATTTTCATTATCAACCCAGACTTTTACATAGAATCAAATTGATAAATTCATTTACCTCCCAAGGCCTGCAACGCAATGAACAGCAATACAACAACCAGGTTCTTCACGAAACTTAATTTTTACAAGACTTAACCAGTCATCAACAATCTGGTTGGATGGTGGTGCACCATCATCAAAAGGCCAATCCTAAGTCAAAAGAATATTTAAATATTAAAAATTAAATATCTAAAATAGATCATTAATATAAACACTGTAGTAATAATTCTAAATTTCTAACATGCAAATGTTTTCAAAAGCATTCTCATTTTAATGTTTAATCACATCTTACTAAATCTTGTTGTCTACCAAATGTGACTAAATGCTCAATCTTTACAAAAATGTTTCACAACTTCAAATCCTTGCTTAGCTTTTCACTTTTATTTAGAAATTACGATTCTGCACAATAATATAATTTTTTTTAGCTTTTTGAGGTCTATTTATGACTTAAATAGATATTTGAATTTACTATTTGAATAAACTTTTGTAGCATAGCACCATAAAAACATAGGAACTGTTAAATACTTACAAGAACATGGATACCTTCTTTCTCCACAAGAGTAGTGTCATAAGTTGCTTCACACACTCTTACTATTGTGGTAACTCCATACTTCTTAAGTTCCTGGATAAAACATACATTAAAATAATCTTAATGTTTAACCACATCACTATTGCTCAACATTTTATATTCTGATCATCTCTGATCAGTAAGTATGCTGGTTAACAGAAAATCATTTAAATAATGATAGAATCTATTTATGTTTAACACAAAAGCAAATTTTGTTTTAAATGACAATGCTAGAATGTAAAAAGAGAAGTTCTAAATACCATACATATTTTTAATAAACTGGAGAAGTTTTCTTTCTTTTTTTTAAATACACTGAAGTTGTTTATACATACATACACTGAAGTTGTTTATAGTCATGGTAATACCGGATTGGGATAAAACATTAACTAAAAGGGGCTAGCAGCAATGCAGACAAAGGTAAATATAACTAAAGGCATTATTTATAACTAATTGAGGAATCTGACTTGACTCAATTATACTCCCTCCTTAAACTTTACTCATTTGAAGTACATAGAATGAAGTCTTAAATACAGTAAAAAAGCCCACATACCATTTAAAACTACAGGCTTCAAAATGCATTATTATTAATTATAACTCTCCTGACATTACACACACATATATAGTAACAAAAATTATATATTATATATATACACATAAATAAAATATATGGTAATAAAAATTAAAGCACCATTCAAGTATTTCCCAGCCAGGCATGGGGGCTCACACCTGTAATCCCAGCACTTTGAGAGGATGAGGTGGGTGGATGACCTGAGGTCAGGAGTTTGAGACCACCCTGGCCAACATGGTGAAACTCCGTCTAAAAATACAAAAATTAGCTGGGCAAAGTGGTGCACGCCTGTAGTACCCCCCGCCCTCACCAGCTACTCAGGAGGCTGAGGCAGGAGAATTGCTTAAACCCGGGACGCAGAGGTTGCAGTGAGCTGAGATCACGCCACTGCACTCCAGCCTGAGTGACAGAACGAAACTCCGTCTCAAAAAAAAAAAAAAAAGTATTTCCACATCTTCTGAAAGGCCTATTTGCTGTTTCTTAACAACTGTAGGTATTTATAAAGTAAAACATGTGCACATCCTGATATATTATTCAGCATTTAATTCCTTTCTCCTAGTAAAAAGAGGCAGGTAGAGTTTTGGCTACATAGCTACCATTAGGAAGGAACAGAATTTGTAGTTGAGGGATTCTAAGCATCAAATGGGGTCCAAGACCAACCAACTTTGGTTTATGGCATTAGTCATTAGGTTAAGCAGATATGGGATATAAAAAATCCATAAATGGGATATAAAAAATCCATAAATGGCAACCTTTCCCATGCAACTTTCTTACAAGATAAGTAAGAGTTACACTGTTTTACTGTCCACATATCAATTTAAGCAAATTCAGGTGCAAGAATTATGAACTCAAGCACATGCCCTTCTCAAAATATATAAATATACCTCTAACCTATAGAAGACATTGACATTTCTGGGAACTGGAATTGTAGGTATACCATCTCATATTTTCCAAAGTACTATTTATTTTGTTAGCTATAAGCTCCACTATTATATTGCAATCAATTTAAGCTACTAAAACATACCAAATCTTACCTCTATAAATTTGTTTAAGGTCGCATTGGTTGGATTGTGTGTAATAAGAAATCTCATGTTCTTGTATGTGACTTCCACAGGAGCTGGGCGGTTCATTCGAGCCATGTTAATTTAGTTAAAAAACACTCAATAGGGTTATGAAATAATTAAAAAAAAATCGAATACAGAAATGATGCAAAGAAACTGAAGTCTACTTCAATATACTCCACTTGAAATTCTCAGTGCTTGAGTATGAAGTTGTAAGTAATGATAAATGAAATGAACCTCCTAACAAGAAGCAGCAATTCTTCAATCCAGTAATACTGAGGCCAACAGAAAAGAAGTGCACTGAGGTTTACCCCATCCAGGTCAGAACTCTCGTAAAATGCTCTGTGGATTTCAATTCAACACTTCTGTGTCCAGGATAACCACTCTTATGGGGGCTTCTTGGTGGAGTAGTAATCAGTTTCTACAGTTCACTTGTCTGCATAGAGGTCGTGCTGTGCCTGGCAGTAATCTCCACTGCCCTTCAGAAACTCCATAAATGTGTGACCAAGAACACCACAGAATTGCTGTTTAAAAGAAAAAGACAGAAAGAAAGAGAGAATAAGTTATTTTCCAATTCAAAAGAAATATATTAGGGTTTTACACTATTTAAGTACAGAACTATCTTTCTAAAGCAGGGTCTGAGCCACTTCTTCAACTTTTACTTAAATCGCAAAACTCAAGGGGTGAGTACAGATTAAATCAATCAGCATAGAACAAGCAGTCAGATAGATTAAACTGAAATCCATGATCTATTACTAAGATTCCTCAGGAAAAAAAAAAAAGCCCATTGTTACATTTTTGTGAAATTCATATACATACTCACATATATACATATTCATACATATTCTATATAGTTATATTCTTTCTATATATCTATATATAACATATAATTGTGATTCTATTAATTATTCCTTTTGATAGTTGTTTTCTTTACTTTGTAATTACATACACAACTTTATGTTGATTTTTCCAACTAACGAAAACATTTTTACACATTAATACAAACTCCAGATAACTGTGAAGTTATTAGTCTTGCATAATTTACTTAACTCATAAACTGAAACATCTTAAGTTCCTTTCCAACTTTATGCTTTTATATCCTTTTCTTAGACTGATTTAAGTGTGTCTATATTTAGAATCTCATTTTATCCTTAACAATCTGTTATCATTCCCATTAAACTGAAGACGAGGAAAATGAGTCTCTGAAAATCAACTTGTTGTATGAAATATAAGAATGTATGCTTATGAATTTAAAAAGGAAGAAACTCTCATTTATAACTATAAAGAAAATATTCATAATTTTAATAGTGTTCTTTTGTATTTTAAAACCAAAATGTCACATATACAACTCAAAACTGAAATCCAACTCAGAGAAGGGGGACAAAGGGATGTTAAAGGTGGAAGTGGTAGGTCTCAAAAGCAAAGTAACTACTGTAACCAATAAATATAAACAAATATGAATGTATTTATATTTTCTCTAAGTTCCCCCTTAAGAACTAAATCATTTTATGCTAATATCAAACATTAAACCAATAGTCACAGGATAGTTTTAAAATATGTCCATGGAAGACACTGATGTTAATAATTAGTCTTCTTCCAAATAGTTTATAAGGTACCCGTGTACTTGGGAGTAAAGAGGGCACTAAGGAAAGTATTAATAACAGGTTAACAAGAGCAGTAATTCATAGCCACTGCCTAAAGCACTTCATGTATACTCTTATCCCCAAAAAAGTTTTAACAAAAGGTTCCATTAGTTTCTACGCTTAAATGTAAGCATTTGAAGTTTTAAAATTAAAATTCAAACGACCTGCTCCCATTTCCATTTTACACCTTTAAATAGTCCCATGCTAGTTATAGTTTCTAGAACTTTGCTAAATTTTAAGAATAATTCTTATGATGATTACTGCAGAAAACATCAAGTCAAAAACCCAGTCTACTTTTCTGGTAAAACACAGAAATAGCATTAATGGTCATTTATCAAAAGGTCCCATAAGAAAGGTAACTTTCATTATCACAAGTTCATTCAAACAAGCCCTCAGAGGTTACTTCCCCTACTTGGTCAGCTGGGTTTAAAACATTAAGTGTCTAAATTACAAAGACATCACAGTTACAGTGAATAGAGACTGTAGCAATCTGAAAGTAATTTCATTATACTTTCACCCCAAGTTCTAAATACTACCTCTGTACACTTTCCCAATGACATACAATGATCTTTAAAAGCTTTATAATGACTCAACACAGTATTCTAATTTCCAGGTATTACTTTTCAATTAAAAGCTGATTTGAGATAGTATTTCACACCACTATTTCCATATTTAACAGCTAAAACTCCTGTTGGCTACAAGCTAGTCGGGCCATATCCCTTCATGTAAGTAAGCACTTTCATCAGGAAGCAGAGAAAGCACTATATTAAGAATTCCTTTTCTGAACTGGTTATTTTCACTGAGTGGAGCCACCTAGTGGCTGGGGGGTCTCGTCTGTTAAAGCAGTGGTGACGACCCATAGCTTTCTGTTCCGCCCAAGACACTCCTCCATTCCCAATATCCTAGCCACAGGAAAAACTATCCATGATGGGGAATTTTTCCCTCCCACGTATCAGTTGCATTACAATCACAATCACATATAAGAAGGGAGAGGAGGAAAGAGCAATCTCTGTGCAGAAGCTTAAGTCACTATTATACTGCAGAGTCAAGCCAATTAATGTGTGTAACTCTTTTGCCAAATAATTCCTTGAATAGTCTGTTCTACATCTACTTAGGTCTTAGAGCACCTAAGAAAGCATGAGTAAAATGCCGCTCACTCTTGGGAATGATCTAGTTTTCAACTGACTAACAGGAAGCACTGCCTCAGGATCTGGGTGTCGAGCAGGTCAACGGTTCCAATCGTAGTGTAAATCACTTAATATTCGTGGACTGGTAGGGGGCTCCGCGGCCAGAAGATAAAAAACCCTCAGAATTCTGGCTGTGGTTGGCTACTGCTGCCACAAACCAATAGGAGGCAACAACATATTACACCACAGAGTTCAGGAACAGTTCTAAACAGTCCCCGATTAAAAGGCGCCATCCAGGGCCCTTCCAAAATTGGCAGGGGAAATGTATGCTGGTGCCCGGACGGGAAGTCCTTCCATCAGTGTAACTAACAGTAGCCCTGTCAGTTTCCAAGACGCTCCGACCCAGGCCATTTCTCCACCACTGGCCCAGAGAAAGGACAAGACTAGACTTGTTCCCATTATCACGAGCCCGAGGTGGGGCGATAAATCCGGAACAGCTCGAATTACCAGGTGGAGCCTGGGAGGAGGGCGGGGCGGAGGGCCGAAGTTCTCACCTAGCAGAACCCCTCTCTGGCCCGGGCAGGGGTGCAACTCGCGGAACGTCCCCGAGGGCCGCCGCCCCGCGCACGCGGCTGTG
>NW_012115611.1:3380211-3407557 GCF_000951035.1 Colobus angolensis palliatus | reverse complement strand
CAACCGCCACCCTGCAGCCCCGAGGGGCCCGGCGTCTGCCTCCGCACAGCCGGCCGCAATCGGCCGGCCACAGGGCCGTAACCAGCCCGCTCCCACCCGGGACCCACCGGAACTGCAACCCGGGGCAACCTGGAGGAGACGCCGGGCTCCGAACAAAGGCGACAGCAGGGATAGGGGGGCCGGTCGTGGATTCCCAACCCGAGAGGCGACGATGCGACGGCTACTCACAGGAATATGTTTACTCATTGAAGATTGTGGCCTAATCATACAGCCGGTCCCGAGGCGGCGGCGACACAAGCGGTGGTGGCGGCTGCAGGGCAGGAGGCGGCGGTGGTCGTGGCGGAGCGACGGTGGTGGCGATGCAGGCGGCGGCGGGGGCACCAGACTCTACCATGCAGTGAGCGGCTCCGAGCAGAGCGCGTAGCCGAGCCGGCCCGCAGCCGAAGGAGCCAATACACGCGCCGAGGCGCCCTTGCGTCACAAGCCCTCCCCTTTATAACCGGTGCGACGTGCAACCCTCCAGCCACCAATCGCGGCCTGGAACCGCGGGCCGGGAGACTACAGGCGGGGGCGGAGACCCGCCCCCCGCAGACGTCACTCCGCGGCGGCCGCCGCCGGTGTGAACCGGTTGATGAATGGCTAAGCGCCGAACCGGAGCATCCCCCGGGCGGGGGAGGGAAGGGGCTGCAGGGAGGACTCCGGGATGCAGGAAGCCTGAGGTTAAGAAGGGGTGGGAGCGAGAGAGATTCCGATCTATCGACTGGAAGGACTCCTGCTGCAAACCACGTTTCTCATAATTAAAACCAGCCAGGAGTGCACACATGTCACATGAGGAGACTCGAAGTTTGCCTGAATCGTAAAATGCAATCCCTCTAGGGCTGGAACCGCGTCTCAGTGTCGACCCTATTTTCTACTTAACCACGGTCATCTTTGCCAGTGGTTTACCTTGGCACCTGGGTCCCGAGTGCATTCGTCATCAAATAATATTTATGTCGCACGACCGCTGTACCCGGTGACTCAACACCTTGCATGCCACGGCCTTAGGCTTGGTCAAGATGAATTCTTGTCCCTGGGGGCGCTTTCAAGCGGGGAGAAACTTACCTTCGCAAAACTTAATGCTATAGAAGATGGGGAGAGTATCTTTCGATGCAGACGAAGCCCTGTGCTCCCTATATTCTTTTTTTTGATCACGCCTCTGTACTACGTACGCGTGCAACTGCAGTTGGCTCAATTGTGGCATTTCGAAATCACATGCATCCTTTGTACTGCTGCTCACTTGATATGTTGTCTCAGATAATGAAAGGTTAGGAAGTGCTTAAAGAAAGTGTTTTGAGAAATTAAGAATCTTCGGTTTTGTCAAGCACTGATGTAATTCTTTGCGTCAAAGCTAAAGCTCTTCTTTATGTTCGTTTTTTAATGTTCGTTGTCAGTCCTCTTTTACTGACTTCATTATTTAAGCCCCTAAGAAGTAAAGTCTTATCGCAGTTCTGTGCCATACAAGGGCAACTCTGTTATTTATAATCTGAAAACCCTTTCTCCTCAGCTCTGGGGAAGGAGTAAACAGGACCTTTACCTGCTTTTGAACAACTCAGTTTTCCACTAACACTGAAGCCTTTTGTTTGTTATTTTCACCGAGTATGAGATTGGAGAGGTCTTTAGGGATCAAATTTTGTCCTCTCTCAGTGCGCTGCAGCATCCTAGGATTTATTTAGAGACTCTGGTTGTATAGTTATTCAACTTCCTTAACACTGTAAGTAAAATAAAAACTTTCAAAAAACAAAAAATCCTGGGCCAGACTTTCAAAGGAACAAAAACGAATCGTCATTTTGAAGAAAATGACTCACCTAGGACACATTTTAATCCATTAAAATCAAGAGAAACTAGCACACTTGAGAAATATGTCCCTTTACAAATAAATGATTTTTAAAAGTAAAGACTTTAAAATCTTAAATTCTAAAAAAATATAGAAAGCTTAAAAAAAAATCTTGGGTGGTAGGGGCAAAGCTAAGCAGGCTGGAGAACTCAAGTGAAAAAAAGGGACAGATTTCATCATATATAAGAACTAAAAACTTTTATATGGCAAAAGGCTTTTGACAAATGTTAATTTCACACTGGGAGAAAATATTGGTGATACTTCATGGATAGGGTTAATATAAAAAGCTTGGCCAATGTATATAATAGTGTAGTTAAAAAGCACATATTCAGCCACTCTTACTCCAAAAGTTGGTAAACACACATAATTGGAATAGTGAAACTTTTTCATGTAATGGCATTTCAAAAAATACATTTGGTGGGACAAGATATAAACTCAGCAAATGATTAACAGAGCCAAATCTGTGTTAGCCAATTTTCTTGTAGAACTTGTGATACAAGTTGTGAGCCTTGTGATCCACAGATCCTGTAATTACCACAAGCAGTGCTGACACGAAGTATCCAGTCAACTATGCTCATCAAGTTCTAAAACCTCTCAAATTCTCAACTGGCCTGGGGGTCTTAGCTTCTCACGATGAAAGTAATATATTTAAAGGATGAAAAAATAAGGCTTTTGCTGTTGAGAGAAATGACGCACTTTATTTTATTTTATGTATTTATTTGAGATGGAGTCTTGCTCTGTTGCCCAGGTTGGAGTTGAGTGTCACGATCTTGGCTCACTGCAACCTCAGCCTCCTGGGTTCCAGCGATTCTCCTGCCTCAGCCTCCCAAGTAGCTGGGATTACAGCCACCTGCCACCACACCTGGCTAATTTGTTTGTACTTTTAGAAAACCCCATGTTGACTAGGTTGGTTTTGAACTCCTGACCTCAAGAGATCTGCCTGCCTCAGCCTTCCAAAGGAAAGGACACATTTTAAACAAGACGTAAGTGTGGTCTTGCTGACCAGTCCATTAAATGCTCCTGCTTCTTTGTCAGCTGCCATTGTGGTTCACTGCTATGCTGAGGATGTCTGCTGTATTTAGTTTAATACTTTTAAGCTGCAAATTCTTGGAGAACAGTAGAACATCCCAACAGTGGTCAGGAGACTTCTGTGATTTGAGGACTCACTAACCCTTGCAGACTTGCACTCAGAGCATTAGCACCTGTACTTTTTTAAAGTGGGTCTCTAACAAACTGGAAAATAGTGCTTTCAGACATCAAAAAGTGAGAAAACACCTCTAAAAGTCAGTGCTTACTCTGAGCTCCAGGAGAAGCTCTAATATAGAGGATTTTCCCTCCTGCTAAACAAGATTCTCGGCTGGAAGTTACTTCTCTCAGCAAAACATGTGTCCTTGACCTCATCACGGTAGGCAGGACTTTCTACTGACAATTTAAAACATAAGAGCCAACGGCTGGGAAATAAGACTAGAAGAATATTATAAGGAGGTTGAGTGTAGTGGCATACAGGCTTATGCCTGCTATCCCAGCACTTTGGGAGAACAAGGTGGGTGGATCACTTGAGGTTAGGAGTTCAAGACCAGCCTGGTCAACATGGTGAAATCCCATCTCTACTAAAAATACAAAAAATTAGCTGGGCATGGTGGCAGGCACCTCTAATCCCAGTTACTTGGGAGGCTGGGGAAGGAGACTCACTGGAGGGTCGGGAGGCAGAGACAGCATTGAGCTGAGATAGTGGCACTGCACTCCAGCCTGGGAGACAGAGTGAGACTTCATTTCAAAAAAAGAATATTATAAGGAATATTTTTATGGAAGATGAGAAAGACTGCAGAAGGCAAGAGTGCAGAGGAAGACTGGCAAATCTTGATGAAGAAGAACAGAGAAATCTTTATCAGAACAGCAGATCTAGTAAACATTGATTCCATTTATACCAAGTTTACAAAAGGAGTGAAGGATTCCTTGATTTTCAGTCTTCTCAGATTGGTTGGGGCTACAAGGAAGTCTGATAAAAACATTTAATATAGCAAGAGTAATATCATTGCAATAATAGATTAAATGGGACAATACCAACCTAGAAAAAGACACTAGATTGCAAGATATAATGACAGTCTAGCAAATATACTTAATAGAGGCAAATACCCCAATGGGCCATAATCTAGTAAGTGTCTGGATACTAGTGCAGAGGTTAAGTTCCCATACCCATATTTAACAAGAGTCCTAAAAATTCAAGTATGCCATGGCTCCTGTCAGCATTGTTAAAGTTTATTTCCCTCTTGCTGTTTTAGAACAGTCTATTTTATATCCAATTAATTTTCTTATATGATTATTAAAATAAATATGTAGTATACAGGCATGCCTTCATTTATTGTGCTTTGCAAATACTGTTTTTTTTTTAACAAAATGATGGTTTGTGACAGCTTTTTGTCAAGCAAGTCTATCAGAGCCATTTTTCCAATAACATGTATTCATTCATGTTCTCTGTGTTACATCTTGGTAATTCTCCCAATATTTCAAACTTTTAAATTATTATTACATCTATTATGTCAACTTGTGAACAGTGATCTATTGGAATTGTTTTGGGCCACCACAAACTGTACCCATTTAAGATGGCAAACTTTTTCGATAAATGTATATATTCTGACGACTCCGCTGATCGGCCAGTCCCTCAGCGAGACACGGCAATACTGAATTTAGGCCAATTAATAACCCTACAATGGCCTCTAAGTGTTCAAGTGAAAGGAAGAGTCATTCATCTCTCACTTTAAATCAAAGCTAAAAATGATTAAGCTGAGCAAGGCAAGTTGAAAGCAGAGATAGGCTGAAAACTAGGCCTCATTCCCAAAACAGTCAAGTTGTGAATGCCAAGGAAAAGCTCTTGAAGGAAATTAAAAGTGCTACTCCAGTGAACACAGGAATGATAAGAAAGTGAAACAGTCTCATTGTTGATAAGGAGAAAGTTTTAGAGTTCAGCATTCTCTTAAGTCAAAGCCTACTCCAGAGCAAGGCCTTAACTCTCCTCATTTTTATGAAGGCTGAGAGAGGTTAGGAAGTTGTAGAAGAAAAGTTTGAAGATAGCAGAGGTGGGTTCATGAGGTTTAAGAGTAGAAGCCCTCTCCCTAACATAAAAATGAAAGGTGAAGCAGTAAGTGCTGATGGAGAAGCTGCAGCAAGTTATTGAGAAGATTTAGCCAAGAACATTGATGAAGGTGGCTACACTAATTAACAGATCTTCAATGTAGACAAAACAGTCTTATATTGGAAGAAGATGCTATCCAGGACTTTCATAGCTATAGAAGTCAATGCTTGGCTTCAAAGCTTTGGAGGACAGGCAATTCTCTTGTTAGGGGCTGATGTGGCTGATAACTTTAAGTTGAAGCAGATGCTCATTTACCATTCTGAAAATCCTAGGACCCTTAAAAATTATGCTAAATCTACTCTGCTGTGCTCTATAAATGGAAGAACAAAATCTGCTTGACAGCACATCTGTTTAGCATGGCTCACTAAATATTTTAAGTCCACTGTTGAGACCTACTGATAAAACATGATTTATTAAAAATACTATTGCTTGTTGACAATGCACATGGTCATTGAAGGGCTCTAATTGAGATGTATGAGGAGATTAATGTTGTTTTCATGCCTGCTAACACAGCATCCATTCTGCAACCCAGAGATCAAGGATTAATTTTGACTTTCAGGTTTTAATATTTAAGTACATTTCATAAGGTTATAAGTTGCCATAGATGGTCATTCCGCTGATGGATCTAAGCAAAGTAAACCAAAAACATTCTGGAAAGGATTCTAGATGCCATTAAGAACATTCATGAGAGGAGGTAAAAATATCAGCATGAACAAGAGTTTGAAAGAAGTTAACTCCAACTCTCATGGATGACCTTGAAGGGGTTCAAGACTTCAGTGGAGGAAATCACTACAGGTATGGTGGAAATAGCAAGATAATTTGAGTTAGAAACAGAGTCTGAAGAGGTGACTAAATTGCTGCAATCTTATGATCAAACTTGAATGAATGAGGAGTTGCTTCTTATGGAGGAGAAAAGAGAGTGTTTCTTGAGATAGAATCTACCGCTGGTGAAGATGCCGTGAGCATTGTTGAAATGATAAAGAATTTAGAATATCACATAAACTTAGCTGATAAAGCAGTGGGCGAGTTTTAAGAGGACTGACTACAACTTTGAAAGGAGTTCTCTTGTGCATAAAATACTATCAAACAGCACTGCCTGCTACAGATAAATTTTTTGTGAAGAGTCATCAATGCAGCAAACTCCAGTGTCTTATTTTAAAAAATTGCCACAGCCACCTTAACCTTCAGCGACTACCTCCCTGATCAGTCAGCTGCCATCATCATTGAGGCAGGATTTTCCAACAGCAAAGATTATGACTTGCTGAAGGCTCAGATGATTGTTAGCATTTCTTAGCAAAAGTATTTCTTTTTTTTTTTTTGAGACGGAGTCTCGCTCTGTTGCCCAGGCTGGAGTGCAGTGGCACGATCTCGGCTCTGCAAACTCCGCCTCCCGGGTTTACGCCATTCTCCTGCCTCAGCCTCCCCAGTAGCTGCGACTACAGGTGCCTGCCACCTCGCAAGGCTAGTTTTATTGTATTTTTTTTTAGTAGAGATGAGGTTTCACCGTGTTAGCCAGGATGGTCTCAATCTCCTGACCTCGTGATTCGCCCGTCTCGGCCTCCCAAAGTGCTGGGATTACAGGCTTGAGCCACCGCGCCCGGCCAAAAGTATTTTTAAATTAAGGTATTGTAGGGTACCCGTTTCCCCCACTTCCTTTCTGTGTCCTGACCAAAATCACAGTGACCCACCAGCTATAGCCATAGGTTTTCCTCAGCTGGCTTGAACCCAAACCAGCTTGAACTTTCCCAGGCACTGATAATAGTATCTAGGTTTACTGGAAAGAAACTGACCCCGACCCTGAGCCAAATTCCTTAAATTTTCATGTAAACTGCATCACCTCACCCCCTGACTACAGACTTATGTGGGTAAAACAACACTTTTCTCTTGCTGTCCATCACAATGATACATTGCAACACCCTGCAAGTTCCTTTAATAAATGTTTTGGACTGATCACTCTGGCATTTGGAGCTTCTTTCATTGAAACCTCAAACCAGTCCTGTCTCCAAATGGTTTGGGGTACTCTCTTGCAGGAATTCTCCTGCTGCTGCTTTTAAGGCAACTCCAGCTATGGGTTCAGTGGGACAAAACAGGTATGTACATTTTTTAGACATAGTGCTATGCACACTTAACAGACAACAAAATAGTGTAAATGGGAAACAAAAAAATGCATGTGGCTTCCTTTATTGTAATATTTGTTTTATTGTGGTGGTCTGGAGCTGAACTTGCAATATCTCCAAGGTATGCCTATGCGTGAATCTCTATGAACATATAATTTGCACTGCTTAAATTTTATTCAAAACTAAAACATGCTCTATGTTAAAAAGTGACTTAATATTCTTCCTTAAGACATTGATTTAAAGTTTCATCAAAAGTCTTTCGAATAAGTTTTGATGAATAATCAAAGCGCTGTAGCAGTGCTACATCCTAATTTCAGTGGGAATTTTAGACACAGAAATTTCCAATGAGCAAATAAACTTGTCACAACAAGCCTTTTAAGGAATCTGGCCTAAAGACAAAGTCCAAAGGTCAATAGCTGCCTGTGGGCTACTGTGTTTTGTTCAGAGTCAGATATATAGAAACAGTCACCCACCTAGGAGGGTACTACAGATGTAAATGTACCCTTAAGAAATGAATCCTGCTGGATCAGAAGTAACATCTTATCAAGTCATCAAATCAAACCATTTGAGGTAATATTTTTTCTGTAAAATTGATTAAGGCAGTTTTGAACAATTTTTTTAAAGTCTATTTTAAGAAACAATTCTCTTGAATCAATCTCTATTAGGCCCATTCTCTGTCCCTTATTTTTCATGTCTAATTGTAATCAATCTAAATATAAACCTGAAAGTTGCCTAGGTAGTCTCCAAATCAAATGAGAATGTGTATTCACATTCGTAATTCTGCCGCTTAATATAGTATTTACTTCTGTAGGAGCTTAGTATGCATGTTAAGGACTTAGTATGCGTATTAAGATGTAGGCAACACAGTCAGACCCTGTCTCTACAAAAGGAAAAAAAAATTATCTGGGCATGATGGTGCATTCCTGTAGATGTAGCTCTCTGGGAGGTTGAGGTGGGAGGATTGCTTGAACCCAGGAGTTTGGGGCTGCAGTGAGCTGTGATCATGCCACTGCACTCCATCTGGGGCAACAGACCAAAGATTCTCTCTCTCAAGGAAAAACAAAAAAGAAATGATGGACAGATTGATTAGTAAGAGAATACTTTTCATTTGCATGCTGAAAGTCACCATTTCCTTGGGGCACTGAATAAAGGATTTATTATGAATCTATAAATAACTCATGACTGATTTGCCTACTGGTACCTGGAGGAATCTGGTTTGAGAAGACTCTTCTTATTTTAGCAAATTTGGTGAAATTTCTGTTGCTGTTCTATAGCCTGAATAAAAATCATTTGGGAATTGAAAATCAGGAAGGCCACAGTCTCCATGTGATTGTTTAGAACATGTTGAATTATGCCACAGTCTGAACTGAGGCAAAAATAGCTTAGGAAAGGAGAATTTAATCTGGCTAGAGAAAGGGAATGGAGTATAAATAAATTTTAAAGGTTGGATATGCATGCTATGGCAAAGCTGTCACTTGACAGGTTTAATTTACAGAGTTGGCATTTAGGCTGCAGATAATCCAGACAGACACTGACCTAAGCAGCATTACTGGGGCAGGCCTTACATAAGGAGAAATGTTGTTGAACAATTTCCTGCAAGCATAATAATATTTATTTAACAAAAGCTACAATAGTCATGCTTTTTTCCTATCCTGACACAGTTGCTTTTTAACTAGGGATGTTCAACAAACATTGCCATCTTCGTGTATTTCTATAGCTCCATTCATGGTTGGAAGATAATGAACAAAAGAGAAAATGAGTATAGAAGCCTTTGGAAATTTTTTTTTTTTTTTTTTGAGACAGAGTCTCGCTCTGTTACCCAGGCTGGAGTGTGCAATGGCACGATCTTGGCTAACTGCAACCTCCATCTCCCGGGTTCAAGTGATTCTCCTGCCTCAGTCTCCCAAGCAGCTAGGATTACAGGCACCTGCCACCACACTCGGCTAATTTTTGTATTTTCAGTAGAGAAGGGGTTTCTCCATGTTGGCCAGGCTGGTCTCGAACTCCTGACCTCAAGTGATCTGCCTGCCTTGGCCTCCCAAAGTGCTGGGATTACAAGCGTGAGCCATCATTAAATATAGTTGTCCTATAATGTATTTCTTTAATCCTCAGACATATTAATGCACATAATAAATACTCAACCACTATTTATTTGGATTCTATCATATTATTTTCCCACATAAAATTCTATTAGGGCATCCCATTCCCAGTTTGTCTAAGTTTTCTTTGCAGGGTTCTTAGTCTCTCAATCCCATTAACAATGGTGTTCACTAGAGTTTTGTCCTAGGGCCTCCTGGACTCACTTCCACTTTCCTTGGGGTTTTCACCTACATCCACAGCTGTGGCTGTCAACCTTCCCTCCTTCCCCAGCACATATGTGTTAAATGCCTAGCATATGCCAGCCACTCTGCTATCTTATGAAAAACATAAACATGTTTTCTGCCCCAGTGAAATTTATATACAGTTGAGGAAAGAGAGAAAATAACAAGTAAATAAGCATAGAATATATTTATAATCTGTGCTGTGAAGGAGGTCAACAGAATGACTGGGGTGACTTACTTTAGACAGTGAAGTCTGGGGTGGTGTCTCCCAGGAGATCCAGATCTAAATGATGAGAGTGAATCACAAAAAGAGGGGGAGGAAGAGAGATATTTTTGGTGGAGGAAATGACAACACAAAATTTCAGGTGGGAGTTTGGTGGTACTCAAGGAGTTGGAAGACCTGAGGGACTGCAGCAATACAAGCGAAGGAAATAAGCCCAGCATCTAGCAGGGACTGGATCATGCAGGACCTTGCAGGCCATGGAAAGAATTTGGATTTATTTCACTGACAGTGAATCACACCACATATCAGGAAATGTGTTTTAAGAAAATTGTTTTTCTGTTCTGTGGAGAATGGATTGGAGAAGGCCCTAGAGTAGAATGATTTTAACAGGGTGCAACACTTGAGATTTCCTCCCTTGTCAAATGGAAGACAATGTTGTTGTTGACTATGATCAGGACAGTGGAGTCAGAGAAAGTGGAGAGATTAGAAATACAGAAATGCAATGGAGAAGATTTACATCACAAAATGCCCCACTGCCTCCAAACTGTTGTCAAAGGCCAGAGATATAAAGCCATGATTTTGAGCCTATTTTATGTTGTGGTGCTGAATGTATAGGCACACTGATGAAAAGTTCCATAATTTCACATTTTCATTAGCAATATGTTTGTAAGGAATAAACCAGAAACTTAAAATAAATAAAGGCACTCAAATTATACTTAGAGAAAGACACTATTTCTGAGGGTTTTGAGAATACAGCAGCGGGACTCCTAAAAACTGTGTATTTAGGTTTTAAGAGAACAATTAAACTCCTGATAGATTACTATAATGGCACGTATAGCTCAAATTTATTGTGCTCTTATTGTTTTCCAAGCTATGTGCTAAACACATATTTGCACTGTTTTGTTGAATTTGTTAGAATATTCAGACTCTGAGATAGAAATTAGTTAAAAAATCAACTCATAGTGAGTGATATCACTTAAAGTATCTATATAATGAAATACTTTTCAGATATTAAAAGTATCTTGGTGGCTCACGCCTGTAATCCCAGCACTTTGGGAGGCCAAGACAGTTGGATCACTTGAGGTCAGGAGTTGGAGACCAGCCTGACCAACACGGAGAAACACTGTCTCTGTCTCTACTAGAAATACAAAATTAGCTGGCTGTGGTGGATGGTGCCTGTAATCCCAGCTACTCGGGAGGCTGAGGCACGAGAATCACTTGAACCCAGACCACACCATTGCACTCCAGTCTGGGAAACAAGAGCAAAACTCCGTCTCAAAAAAAAAAAAAAAAAAAAAAAAACTTAATGTCTTTAACATATAATTAAATAATTGTAATATTAAATAAAAAGAAACAACACTATGAAAAAGAGAAAGAAATAAACTAAAATGTTAACAGGTAATAACTGACATTTAAATACTTTATGGGTGTCACTGGGTGATATAATGATGAACAATTTTTTATTTGTAATTTCCTATATTTTGTAATTTTTTCCCAAAAATGTTGCTCTTACAGTTGGGGAAAAAAAGATTTCAGATAAATGCTCAAAGAGGTTGCACTGATAGGTCTGTAGCCTTATTGTGCTTTCTGCAGCAGAGATAGAAACACCATCTTATCCTAACCTGACAGCAATTGTCAAAAACATTATAACCACTTTCATTGTGATTCCATGTTCTTGGATAGTTAATCTGATTATAATTTACTTTCAATGTGTATTTATTAGCCATCAAATGTGAGAATATAATGCCCAACCAGTGAGAAGCTCCCTGGGAACTTAAAGTTGTTTATATATCATGCTTGTGGCTATAAACCAAGAAATTGCCTCTAAACGTTTGGAAACATCTAAAACCCAAGGTGACTTGGGTATAACCTAAAGGAGGCTGCCCTGGAATGTGATTGTAAGCGAAACAAAATCAATTTTATTTTATCTGCCCAGAGGAAGATTGTGAGAACAGAAGGAAGATGATGACTGGCTACACGGAGGAGAAAGGTCTAAAGATTTGAAGGTTGTCAGTGTTTATCAGGCACTGTCTAGGGAAGAGGCATTGAATCTGTACTAAACATGCTGGTTGTTGTAGAAATATACCTTATTTTAGGATAGTATTAATAACATTGACTGACATTTATTGAGTGCTTACTATGTGTTGGCTACTGTATTAAGCACTATATTAATCCTTTCATAAATCTCTCCAGATTGATATTATCCCCATTATCAAAATCAGGACATGCAGCCTCAGAAAGCTTAGGGTCATACAAGTATTATGTGATGCAGCTGGAATTCAAATTCCAGTGGCTTAACTGTAAGAGTCCCTGCTTCCATTACTCTGTTAGGCTGCACTCATGGCCTTGAAATATCCCTTAAGGTTATTTACTTTCTTATTCTCTGGTTCTTTGCTAAACAAACAAGCTGTCAATTATTAATTTGGCTTCCTACATGTTCTGATCCTGTAAAGGAATTATTCCATTACAAATGCACTGGCATTTGGGCTTATATGTCATCCTTCCATGAGTTTAGTAAAAGTGAATCATAAAATATGATTACGCAATACTTTACTGAAAATCTGCCCTTCCTTTTCATTCTGATGGCTATTTCAACAGAAGTTGTTCCCTAGACTAATGCTACTCCCACTGTAGTCTGTGAACTGGTGCCAATCTACGAACTGATCTGAGAGGAGATAAGCATAGAAATCAAGAGCAAGCATTTAAAAACTTTTACAGCAATTTGACAGGGTAACTTTATTTCCATCGAACTTAATTTCAAAAATTAGGCTTTGTGGCCGGGTGCGGTGGCTCACACCTGTAATCCTAGCACTATGGGAGGCCGAGGAGGGCAGATCACCTGAGGTCAGGAGTTAGAGACCAGGCTGGTCAACATGGCAAAAACCCATCTTTACTTAAAAAAATATACACAAATTAGTAGGCCATGGTGGCACATGCCTGTAATGCCAGCTCGGGTGGCTGAGGCAGGAGAATCACTTCAACTTGGGAGGCAGAGGTTGCAGTGAGCCTAGATGGTGTGCACTGCTTTCCAGCCTGGGCAACAGAATGAGACTCTGTCTCAAGAGAAAAAAAAAAAAAGGCTTTGTGTTTTGTTTTTTACTTTTCACTTCTTTTTTTTTTTTTTTTTTTTTTTTTTTTTTTTTTTGAGACGGAGTCTTGCTCTTGTCATCCAGGCTGGAGTGCAATGGTGTGATCTCAGTTCACTGCAACCTCTGCTGCCTGGATTCAAGTGATTCTCCTGCCTCAAGGCTGATTTTTTGTATTTTTAGTAGAGACGGGGTTACCCCATGTTTGCCAGGCTGGTATTTTTCACTTTTCAAGTAATTTGTTTTTATTGGGAGGCACTATTGTAAATGATGAAAACTATGGAAATTGGTTAGATGTGTTATGAAGTACATTACCATGAGGTACCTTCCTTAGTCTTTCATGGATGAGGCCACTCCCTAATCTTTGACAATAGTATATATTCTTGGTATGTCCATCCTGGGTTGCTGTTGTCAAGAAAAAACACCATTCTGGCCAGGCACGGTGGATCACCCCTGTAATTCCAGTACTTTGGGAGGCTGAGGCAGGAGGATTGCTTGAGCCCAGGAGTTCGAAACCAGCCTGGGCAAACCTGCCTCAGACTCCCAAAGTGCTAGTATTACACGCATGAGCCACCATGTCTGGCTGTGAAATTCATTTTTTTTTCTTTTATGAGATGGAGTCTCATTCTGTCACCCAGGTTGGAGTGCTGTGGCATGATCTTGGCTCACTACAACCTCTGCTTCCTGGGTTCCAGTGATTCTTCTGCCTCAGCCTCCTGAGTAGCTGGGACTACAGGCATACACCACCATGCCTGGCTAACTTTTGTATTTTTAGTAGAGACGGGGTTTCACCATGTCGGCCAGGATGGTCTCCATCTCCTGATTTCATGATCCGCCCACCTCGGCCTCCCAAAGTGCTGGGATTACAGGTGTGAGCCACTGCGCCTGGCCATGAAATTCATTTTTTAAACCAAATGATTTTTTCTTTGCTGCTATTTAAGCCATTTTTCTTTTATTTAGTGTCCATTGTGAAAAGTAAATTTTCTGTTTTTACAAGTAAGGATGGAAATAAAACTGTCAAATAACTTTATACACTATCACTTCCCCTAATAACTCCACTGAAGTCCCTGCTGTTTACAGGTATCATTATATTATGATCATTTTAATTAATGTAGAACAGCTTTAATGATCTTTGTTACAAGGGAGTATTTATAAGATATATTTTTCTTCATTAGCATGTTATTTGTAAATGTGAACTGATTTTGGTGAAGTTAAACTTGTTAATTTCCCACTAATGGACATGGTGAACATCAGTGATTCATCTCTCCAGTGTTCTTTTGACTGATAAGGGGAGCAAAGTGAGCAAAATGATCTATCCTTCATGCCTCCATACAGTCAAGCGATTCTTATGGCCTTTGATGTGTCCTGTTTAAAGCTATTCACCCTTCAACATTTATTCAGTGCTTACTATGTGCAGGCACTGTAATAGACACTTTAGGAGCATTATATAAGTCTTACGACAATCCTACTTGACAGATGAGGAAACTCATTCCATGTCTTTATTTCTTTCTTGAAACTCTCTTGTTTTGCCTATATTTATGGGGGCCCCTGGGATGGCCTGTCTTCCTCTGCCTCGCTGCTCTATAGGTGTTGGTATTTTAAAGAATATTTCCTATTCTTTCTCTGCCATTCTCATACACTTTACAGTTTCAGACTTACTTAGAGGACTTATTTGGTCTCAACTTCCAAACATTCAGTGATGACTCTAAGATGTGCTTCCAGTAAAGTCTTCTCTTCTGAGCTCTGGATGTATATATATTTCCATGGGATGAACTGAGGCACCTCATATTCAACATGGCTTAGACTGAGTCAATAATCTCTCTTCCCCCATGAGACCTGTTCATCTTACTGTTACCATGAGACAATGACTGGAAACTTTGACCCTCAGGTGCTCAAGCCACAGACATGGCAGTCTTACTAGATTCCTCCCTTTTCTTCCTTTCTGTCTGACTGGTTACCACATTCTATTGAGACTGGAGAGCAGTGGCTCAGAAACTGTCCCCCTCCTTCCAATTTTTTTACTGTCAAAAGCATTATTTGTTCATTTGCTGCTTCTTTCCTTCCCTGTTTCCTTCTCTCCTCTATCCCTCCCTCCTTCCCCCTTTTACTTCCTTCCACAATATTTTCTGAGTGGTACTTCAATAACTTAATTCAATGACTTGTCTTGTCCCATCTAATCCAGTAGTTGGGCGCGGTGGCTCACGCCTGTAATCCCAGCACTTTGGGAGGCCGAGGCGGGTGGATCACAAAGTCAGGAGACCAGCCTGGCCAATATGGTGAAACCCCGTCTCTACTAAAAATACAAAAATTAGCTGGGAGTGGTGGTGGGTGCCTGTAGTCCCAGCAGGAGAATCGCTTGAACCCAGGAGGTGGAGTTTGCAGTGAGCCGAGATTACACCACTGCACTCTAGCCTGGGTGACAGGTCTCAAAAAAAAAAAAAAAAGAAAAAAGCATATGTTCAGCGTCATTTTGAAAAATGCATATCTGATCTTGCTGTCCTCTTTCTCAAAATCCTTCAATGATCCTACACTGACTTTTAGACAAAGTCCAAACTCTTTTGCAAGATGTTTAAATATTTAAGACTCTTCAAGATCATGACTGCCTTATAGCCCTACCTCCTGCTCCACTCCATTATGCTTTCTAGATGTTTGAAACCAATCGTGATTTCTAACATATATGTCACACTTTCTCAGACCTCCATGGCTTTGTATTTGCAATTCCTTGTACCTGGAATGTTCTCTTGCTACTTCCCTTAAAACCTAATGTTAATTTTAATTTTTATGAAATGTAGTTTCACTCTGTAGCCCAGGCTAGAGTGCAGTGGTACGATCTCGACTCATTTCAACTTTCATTCATATATATGTGTGTGTGTGTGTGTGTGTGTATATATATATATATATATATATATGGAGCGATTCTCGTGCCTCAGTCTCCTGAGTAGCTGGGATTACAGGCACACACACTACACCAGATAAGTTTTGTGTTTTTAGTAGAGACAGGGTTTCACCATGTTGGCCAGGCTGGTCTCAAACTCCTGACCTCAGGTGATCCATCTGCATTGACCTCCCAAAGTTCTGGGGTTACAGGCATGAGCTGCCATGCCCACACCTAATATTAATTTTTAAATTAAATTTTCCTGATTTCCTCATCAACACAGATATTCCATTCCCTGTACTTCCATTGTACCTTGCAAATACCTCTGCTGCAGCATTCATCGCATGATGATAATCATTTTTTAAACATCATCTATCTCCCTCATACCTTTTGAAGATCCAAGGCAGAGGCTGTGTTCTGTTAATTTCCCTGTGTTTAACACAGTGCTTGGCACATAATAAGTATTCAATAAGAAACTAGCATATTTTATGCTATTATTGTTTCATGCTTAATTTCAGGATGTTTGGATGACTCTGCTAGTGTTTGATAGAAAACAGAAACCCTGAGAAATAGGATCTGGCAGCAGACAATGAGATTAGAGGATGAAATCAAGAAGTGATGATGATAACAGATGGGTTTATCTTCGATAGTATCACCTAAGTGCTACAGATTGTTTACTAATTTCTGCTTGTCATATTTGGGCATTTCTTGTAAAAGCCGATTAACAACTCACTTTTACGTTATTGTTTAGAATAATCATACTTTTTATTCTTTGAAATGAATAACAAGAAGTGACAAGCAGTATCAGTGACTCAGGAATAAATTATTGATGTAGTACAGATTCACCCAAAGCGATAGTGACATGCTGATCTCTTTGGCAAAGCCTTTGCTCAGAGAATTTTAGACTTAACTTCCCCTGTGGTATCAACCTCCCATTATGCATGATGAGGCATACAGAAACCATGCCCTGAGAAAATACCTAACAAGGCACACCTAGGGCAAGTTTGCTGTAATATCTTTAAGTTGTTTTATTAGGCAGAGCATAGTGGCTCAATGCCTGTAATCCCAGCACTTTGGGAGGCCAAGATGGCAGAATCACTTGAGCCCAGGAGCTTGAGACCAGCCTGGGCAACATAGTGAGACCTCATCTCTACTATATATATATGTGTATATATATATATATACACACACACACACACACACACACACACACACACACACACAGGCAAGGAAAAAAAAAGCCAGGTTTAGTGGTATATACCTGTATTTCTAGCTACTCTGGAGGCTGAGACAGGAGGAAGCCTTGAGCTGTGATTGTGGCATTGCACCCCAGTCTGGGCAACAAAGCAAGAGCCTGTCTCAAAATAAATAAATCACAGTAAAAAAAATTTTTTAATTAAGAAAATAAATTGTTTTCTTGTATTAGAGTGATTAGATTTTTAGATTTGCAAAACGTGAACTTGAAAACTGGAGTAACTTTTTGGAAATTTAGGGAAAATATTTCTATTATCTTTATTGTGTTATACCAAAGAAAGGGTGAATAATATTAAAGTTTAATTGAGGCCAAGTACAGTGGCTCACTCCTGTAATCTCACCACTTTGGGAGGCTGAGGCAGGAAAATCACTTGAGGCCAGGAGTTCGCCAGCCTGGCCAACATAGTGAAAGCCTGTCTCTACTAAAAATGCAAAACTTAGCTGGGTGTTCTGGTACACACCTATAATCCCAGCTATTTGGGAGGCTGAGGCAGGAGAATTGCTTGAACCGGGGAGGCAGAGGTTGCAGTGAACTGGGATCACACCATTGCACTCCAGTCTGGGTGACAGAGTGAGACTCTGTCTCAAAAAAAAAAAAAAAGTTTAATTGAGAAGTGAATTGTATATGTTCTGTTGACTAGTGGGTAATCTATACATAAATTGAAATTACTGACCAATCAGTGGTATTGATAAAGAGCTTATTTAAGAACAGATTTTACAATACAGAGGGCCCTCTACTTATGATGATTCAACTTTTATGATTGTCTCACTTTTGCCGTGGCTGTACTGAGATATTAAATGCATTTTCAACTTAAAATATTCTTTGACTTAAGATGGGTTTATTAGGACATAACCCAATTGTAAGTTGTCAAGAAGCATCTGTATTTACAATAGTTTTCCTTCAATTGCATCCTTTTTGGGAAAAGAAAGACTGGTAGGTGGCTACTGTACTTACAGGACTTCACTCAGTATGGCAAATATCCTGTGATAGTCACACCCTAATTAGGCTTTTATTCTGCAACCATGCACACAATTTATGATACTATGAAAACCATTAGAAATGACCCTTAAGGTTCTTAGTTTTTAAAAATTCTTGGCTTCTACATAGTTATCTTTTATTTTAAAATGGTTTTCATCTTTGCAAAGCACTGTAACTACATAACCCAGCCTTTCTACCTGCAATGGTCATTGTAAAAGGAAATTGTGAAATGTTTACATCTACATGCCTTTTTGGAGGAGCTGAGATTTAAAAAGCTGTTAGAGTGATGAAAGGCAGCAAATGCAGTATGGTGCTGGGGAATAAAGTTTTTCTAAACGTAAGATGAACGAATTTTAGAGCCATGCAAAGGTAGAGCTGGAAAGGCCTGGAAGATCCTCCAATTACACCTCAGGGAAAAAAGCTCTGGAAGGATAAGTGACTCGCCCTATCCAAGTGCTCACAGAAAGTGGCATTTATCTCAGAGCCAACGGGAGGTCCTCATAACAGAAATGAACCTTGCATTTCCATGCAATTTAACTCCTCAAATGATTTCCCTTTTATTATCTGATTGCACCTCTTCCTGACTCTAACACTGCATCGGGAGGAGCTATCCCGTTTTACTTAAAAAGAGATTAGAATTCACCGAGTAAATGAGCCACTCAAAACTTAAAACTGGGCCAGGCATTATGGATGATGCCTGTGTTACTGGCACTTTGGGAGGTGGAGGCAGGGGGATCACTTGAGGTCAGGAGTTTGAGACCAGCCTGGTCAACATGGTGAAACCCCAGCTCTATACAAAAAATACAAAAATTATCTGGGTGTGGTGGTACATGCCTGTAATCCCAGTTACTTAGGAGGCTGAGGTGGGAGGATCACTTGAGCCAGGGAGGCGGAGCTTGCAGTGAACTGAGATCCTGCCACTGCACTCCAACCTGGGTGACAGAGCTAGACCATATCTGAAAACAAAAAGAAAACAAAACGAAAAACTGAAAACTGAACTCCCAGACTCATTGTTCCTTTCATAAAATTGGGATCCATGGGTCTATTAATTAATATACAAATTTCTCTGAGGCTGTGGCCTCCAAGCCCTTTAGAGGCACTTGAGATGATTTCGATTCACAAGGTGGGGTCTGTGAATCCTAAAATCTCCCAGGTACTGTTGCTGTCAGGTAGCTCATCATTGCTAGACAGAGTGGATGTATGCCTTTGGTAATACAAAGTTGATATGCCATTCAGGGAGACAAAATCCTCCATAACTACTGCAATAGGCACAGAGATTTTTTGTGATGCCAAGAACTATGATAGCAGCAGCAGCTACGCTGGCAGTAGTAATACTTCCCGGTAACCCAGGCCTCATGTCATTTATACAAATGGATGACTGTAGACGCTGGAGAAAGGGAGATACTTTTTGGGCATCAGGAATTTCAAGGATTTTCCTTCCTATTAGTCTAGATCTAATCTAATGACTGTGACAAGAATATTGAATGGTTAAATATTCTAATTTCCAGTGAACTCTCCAAAGGTCCTTGTTTCATTCTAAAAATCTGTTTCAATCCTCTAATGATGGAAACGTTTGCCCTGGAAAGTCGTGTACCTCTACTCAGGGCAGCCTCTAAAGATCTACAGAATCCATTTTCTTTGCTGAGCCAACTAGATCTTCTTTGAAGAAGAAAGGGTCAATTAGCACTATTCTTATATTACCAGAAATGAACAGCAATTGTTTTGGGAGTGGAAAGATGAAAATAAAAGGAGGTATGAATCTTCTAGGAATACATGGAATAATTGCTGCTTTGCTTGGCTGTGTTCTGATATCAACCACATGTTAACAGAAACCATACCATGTGATTCAGAACTTCCGGCATTGACGCTAAAAACACAATTGTCTCCTTGTATGATTCTGATATAATTTCTGTGAAAATCTACTATACACCAGCATTGCCTAAGAGGTGGATATACAAACATAAATAAGAGTAAGATTGTCCCCAAAAGTGACCCATATGTAAACAGTGACAATACAGCTTGATAAATTGTTCCTTTTTCTGAGACAGTTTCACTCTGTCACCCAGGCTAGATGTGATGTCAGCTCACTGCAACCTCTACCTCCCCGGTTCAAGCTACTCTCATGCCTCAGCCTCCCCAGTAGCTGGGACTGCAGGCCACCACATCTGTCTAATTTTTGTATTTTTCGTAGAGATGGGGTTTCACCATGTTGGCCAGGCTGGTCTTGAACTCCTGACCTCAAGTAATCTGCCCACCTTGGCCTCCCAAAGTGCTGGGATTATAGGCGTGAGCCACCGCACCTGGCCTAAATTATGTAATAGATGTTCCTTACTGTGTGCTATGGGAAGACTGAGGAGAGATACCTAATTCGGCCTGGAAGGTTGTAATGTGGCAGTGGAAGTAAAGCCCTTGAAACAGTCTTCTAAGGATTTGGGACTTCAGTCTAGAAGAAAGTGTATGGTCAAGTTTTGGACAAGATACTCCCAGTATTATGATAAAAGAACATGAATAGAATGCTTTTCATATGCTTTGAGGTTTAAGAGAGACCAGAAGCTTGACAAGAATAGAGAAAATTTCTACTGTAATGGAATATACTTAAAAAAAACTGCAAAACTAAATTATAACTAAATACACTTCTGGTGAGGATTGTAAAGTCTTTTTATTGCCTCTGAGAGGAGGCTACCATCTGTTACTTTGAATATTTGTGCTTTCAGTCTTCTGAATTTTTTAAAATTTAAATTAAAGCACTGAATTACTCCTCCCCTCCCCAGATATAGTCAATGTCTGTGGAAATTTCTAGATTGGTAATTGGAAATTTTTAGGTGTGGTTATAAGCCTCTTAAAATAAGGCCAACTGATACTACTAACTTTGATGCCCTGCTATTTTTCTTTCGTATTTTCTGTTTTAAACAACTGTAGTCATAACCTTTTGAATAACCTGAGTCAACTACATTAATTGTACTCCATTATAATTATAATCCCAGGCTGGGCAATGGTTTTGTTTAGTTTGGTTATGTTCATGACACAATTTCCTCTTCCTTTCTCCTCTCCTACAATCCGGTGAATCTTAAATCATAATTTACCTTTCCTGCCTCTATACACAGATACTAAATTCCAACTCCCCCAACCTAATCAGTGATAATACAATAAATTCTTTATCAGGAACGTACACATTCCTTAGCTGTCATTCATTAGTTAGAACATCAAGATCTAAATATGTGCTAATGTCCAGGGAAAGCTGACAAATTTAGCAACACTAAGACACTAAAATAGCTATACTGCATGACAGGATACCAAACTGGCTTTCATTAACCTGTCTTGGCCAAGAAGAACTTTATTTTTAGGCCACCCATGTAACTGGTTATTTATAAGGAGGAAGCACATTGACCTTTGGCTTTCACTACTGAAACATACAGTCATGGAGACCAAAATTGTGTGTGAAAATCATTCAGTGACCACAGGAGATTCTACCTGAACCTAAGTCGCCAACAGCATCCTGTTACTTTATGGCCCTGAAGCATGGTTTCGGGTACAAAATTTCAGCCTTGTATTAAAAGCAGAGCTTTGACATCAACAGATTACATTAGACTAAGCTGTATCACACAATTACTGAGGACTTATTTGATGACGCAAAATTTGTAGTTCAAAGTTGAATAGTATACTTTGGAGGAAAAAATGGTTTGAATACAATCGACATACACAGATATACATTCTCTCTACTACTTTGCAATTTTGGTGACAAGTTAAATACAGTTCTGGTACATCTGTATGAAGACTCTTGTGCAACTACCTACAGCATAGCTCCCAAGAATATTCATTTAAAAAAGGTTATGATCATAAAACAATGTTAGAAATAATGAACTTAGTATGATAGAGTCCTAGTTTTGAAACAAAATATTTGTATATGGAAAAAGAGCATGGAAAGAAATATGTGAAAATGTGTATAGTGACTATTTGTGAAATCAGTATGAATTGTGGATGTTTTATTTTCTATTTTCTATTTTTTGTTGTTGTTGTCCAAATTACCCACAGCGGCTGGGTGCAGTGGCTCATGCCTGTAATCCCAGCACTTTAAGAGGCCGAGACAGGGGGATCACCTGAGGTCAGGAATTTGAGACCAGCCTGGCCAACATGGTGAAACTTTGCCTCTACTAAAAATACAAAACTAGCCAGGCGTGGTGGCGCATGCCTGTAGTCCCAGCTACTTGGGAGCCTGAGGCAGGAGAATCACTTGAACCTGGAAGGCAGAGGTTGCAGCGAGCAGAGATTGAGCCACTGTACTCCAGCCTGGGCAACAGTGGGAGACTCCATCTCCAAACAATAACAACAAATTACCCATAGTGGCTTGTAATACTTTCATAAATAAAAAAACCTATCAACAGTTTCCAAAAGGTCCAGGTAATTATGGTCAAGCATGTATGATTAGATTCTCAAAGCAAAAATAAAGATTATTTAAAAAAAAAGTATGGGACTGGGCACAGTGACTTATGCATGTAATCCAAACACTTTGGGAGGCCGAGGCAGGCGGATCACCTGAGGTCAGGAGTTTGAGACTGGCCCGGCCAACATGGTGAAATCCCTGTCTTTACTAAAAACAAAAAATTAGATGGGCATGGTGGCAGGTGCCTGTAATCCCAGCTACTCAGAGGCTGGGGCAGGGAGAATTGCTTGAACCCAGGAGGTGAAGCCTACAGTGAGCTGAGATCATGCCACCGCACTCCAGCCTGGGCAACAGAGGGAGAACCTGTCTCAATTCAAAAACAAGCAAAAAAACAAACCAAAACCCAATATCACTATGGAAATGTTTAAAAACAAACCTCCTATTCACATATGCACTCCAACCAAGGCTCGAGGAGCTCTTACAGGCCCTTTATCATGAAAGCTCGTGTGGCCTACTCACCCCTCGATGTAGCAGTGTTCTTTCTTCAGGCAGAGTCGTCTGAAGAACACTTCAACCTTTGTAGCTTCACCCTCAGGTAGAGTCGTCTGAAGAATGCTTCAACCTTTACAGTTTCACTCTCAGCTCACCAAATGGTGACCCAAGCCTCTTGCAACTCCTTTTATACTCCAGAAAGAGAGGGGGGCCACACCTTTTCTTCCCTGGTTGATTACATTATCTCTGATTAATCCCATCATCTTTTTTTCACACTGCCGTTACTTGCAATCCAGGGAGGGGCTCATGAAGCATTTTGTTTTGAATCTATTATGTAGATTAAAAAACCAGTCACTGAGGGTTATCTAGTGTGGCTCACGTTTCTCAGTTTTAAAGTTTTTCTTTCAATATTTTCATTTGTTTAAACTTTTCAAATTGACACATAATAATTGCACATATTATGGAGTACATAGTGATGTGATACATATAACCTATAGTGATTAATTAGATCAGAGTAGCATATCCATCATCTCAAGCATTTATCACTTTTTTATGTTGTGTACATTCAATATCCTCCTTCTGGCAATTTGAAACTGAATATTATTGTTAACTACAGGCATCTTACAATGCTACAGAACACTATAATTTATTCCTATGTAGTTGTAATTTTGTATTCTTTAACAAATCTCTCCCTATTTTCCTCTTCCCTCTACCCTTCCAAGCCTCTAGTATACCCTGTTCTAGTTTTTACTTCTATAAGATCAACAATTTTTTTTTTAGCTTCTACATATGAGTGAGAACATTCTGTGTTTAACTTTCTGTTCCTGACTTATTTCACTTAACATAATGTCCTCCAGTTCTATCCATGTTACTGCCAATGACAGGATTCCATTTTTCTGGGGATAAAGAGTATTCCATTGTGTACATATACTACATAAAGGTTTTCTTTCTTTCTTTTTTTTTTTTAAAAAAAAACTTCAAATCTTGTCAATATTTTATCATCTTTAAAAATAAATCAGGCTCTCTCCTCCTGCCAAAAGGAAAGAAGGCCAAGGGGAAGAAGGTGGCTCCAGCCCTGCTATCATGAAGAAGCAGGAGGTTAAGAAAGTGGTGAATCCCCTGTTTGAGAAACAGCCTAAGAATTTTGACATTGGATAGGACATTCAGCCCAAAAGAGACCTCACCGGCTTTATGAAATGGCCCCGCTCTATCAGGTTGCGGCGGCGGAGAGCCATCCTCTCTAAGGGACTGAAAGTGCCTCCTGCAATTAACTAGTTCACTCAGGCCCTGGACCGCCAAACAACTACTCAGCTACTTCAACTGGCCCACAAGTACAGATCAGAGACAAAGCAAAAGAAGAAACAGAGGGTGTTGGCCCTGGCCAAAAAGAAAACTGCTGGAAAAGGGGACATCCCCACTAAGAGACCACCTTCGAGCAGGAGTTAACACCGTCACCACCTTGGTAGAGAACAAGAAAGCTCAGCTGGTGGTGATTGCACACGATGTGGATCCCATCGAGCTGGTTGTCTTCTTGCCTGGCCTGTGTGGTAAAATGGGGGTTCCTTACTGCATTACCAAGGGGAAGGCAAGACTGGGCCGTCTAGTCCACAGGAAGACCTGTTCCACTGTCGCCTTCACACAAGTTAACTCAAAGACAAAGACGCTTTGGCTAAGCTACTGGAAGCTATCAGGACGGATTACAATGACAGATTAAATGAGATCCACCATCACTGGGGAGGCAATGTCCTGGGTCCCAAGTCTGTGGCTTGCATCGGCAAGCTTGAAAAGGCAAAAGCTAAAGAACTTGCCACTAAGCTGGGTTAAATGTACACTGTTGAGTTTTCTGTACATAAAAATAATTAAAATAATACAAATTTTCCTTCAAAAATTAAATCAGGGTTGTGTTTACATTAACTTAATAAACCTTTTCTGAACTTCTACCGTGTACCCCGGTACTCTGGGCTGTGCTTGGAGAGAGGAATAGAAGGAAAAACAGGACATGGTCACAGGCTCTACACAGCTCACAGGCTGCTACGATGGAGACAAACAAAAAACTGAGCGCACCTATGTAGGAATGTGGCATAAGGATATGTAAATACTGCTGTGAGTAGCGAACACTTTAGAGTGCTTGCCTGGTGCCATTCTAGGCCTGTTCTACATATCAATTCATTTTATCCTCACAACAAACCTATGAGGTAGATCTTGTGATTTTCTTTACATTGCAGATGAGGAAACTGAGGTGCAGAAATGTTATGTCACATAGCAAATAATTTGAATCTGGATTCAAAGCCTGACTTCAGATTATAACAGACAAATCACAGTAATGCAGAAGAAAGTGCTATAGTAGGGAAAATAAGAAGTGCTAAGGGAAATCAGAGAGGGTCATCTAATTGAGACCTAGGATTCAAAAAAGGCTTTCATGAAGAGGTTACGACCTCAGAGCTGAGTTGTGGCAGAATAGTGGGTTTTGGAATATGGGGGATGTGGGCAGGAAAGAAACAGGGAATGCCTAGAGGGAATGAAACAAGTTCCTGATTGTGAAAGAATTTATATTCCATACTAGGGAATATGAAATGATGAGATAATGGGGAACTTTAAAGGCTTTTAAGCAAGAAAACCTTAAATCAAATTTGTGATTTTTAAATAAATGTTGGAGAGAGCAAGAACAAAGGCAGAGAAATAAATTTGGGGTCTGTGTAGCATTAAAAAATCCTCCCCTGGCTGGGCAAGGAGGCAGATGCCTGTAATCTCAGCACTTTGGGAGGCTGAAGCAGGTGGATCACTCGAGGTCAGGAGTTTGAGACCAGCCTGGCCAACATGGTGAAATCCTATCCCTACTAAAAATACAAAAATTAGCCAGCATGTTGGCACACACCTATAGTCCCAGCTACGTAGGAGGCTGAGACAGGAGAATCACTGACCCCTGGGAGGCGCAGGTTGCCGTGAGCTGAGATCGCACCATTGCACTCCAGTCTCGGTGACACAAGAAGACTCCATCACACACATGCAAAAAAAAAAAAAAAAAAAAAAAAAATCCCCCTTACTAGCCTTAAACTTCTGAACTCCCGAAAGGCATTCTCTTAAGTGTGATTAATCTTATTATATCTGAGAAGGGCAGAGCCAAAATGGTGCCTGTGAAAGGAGAATGCTCAAATAAACTTTTGATGGGAAATAAGTGAAAACCATCTATCACTACTTTAATCCACAACTTTTTAGAAAAGAATGTTTTCTCAACTTTTTAAAGGTGTAAAGCGTAATTGACAAAAATTAAATATATTTATGGTTTACTGTGTGCTGCTTATATATATATATATATACACACACACACACACATACACATTGTGAAATAAAGCTATTTAACGTATCCATCACCTTACATAATTTTTTTGAGATGAGAAAATTTAAGATCTAATCTATTCAAAATTTTCATGTGTGTAACACATTATTATTAACTATAGTCACTATACTGGGTAACAGATCTCCAGAACTTATTCATCCTAACTGAAAGGTTGTACTCTATACTTTTTTTTCTTTTTTTGAGACGGAGTTTCACTTTTGTTGCCCAGGCTGGAGTACAGTGGTACGATCTCAACTCACTGCAACCTCCGCCTCCCCGGTTTTAGCAATTCTTCTGCCTCAGCCTCCCAAGTAGCTGGGATTACAGGCATGTATCACCATGCTCGGCTAATTTTTATGTATTTAGTGGAGATGGGATTTCACTATGTTGATCAGGTTGGTCTTGGACTCCTGACCTCAAGTGATCCACCTGCCTTGGCCTCCCAAAGTTCTGGGATTACATGCACGAGCCACCGTGCCTGGCCAAATGTTGTACTTTTTACCCAACATCTCCTGATTTTCCCCCAACCCTCAGACCCTGGCAACTACCATTCTATTCTCTGCTTCTATGATTTTCACTTTTTTAGATTTCACATAAGAGATCATAGAGTCTTTCTGTGCCTGGTTTAATTCACTTAGCAAAATGTCCTCCAGGTTCATTCATGTCATAGCAAAGAACAGTATTCTTTTGTAAGGTTAAATTCTATTCCTATGTGTGTGTGTATATATACTGCATATACACATAATGTATATGACTTTCTTTATCCACGTTTTAAAATCTACATTTTCTTTATTTGTTGACTATTGTGAATGATGCTGCAATGATCAAGGGAGGGAAGATGTCTCTTCAACATACTGATTTCATATCATTTGGATATATACCCAGAAGTGGGATTGCAGGATCACATAATAGTTCTATTTTTAATATTTTTAAAACTCTGAAACTACTTTCTGGATATTCTTGTTTTAAGAAAATGAGTAAATATATTTTGAATAACAGAACCAGGTTTCTTTTTATTTTTCTTTCCTTTCTTTTTTTCTTTCTTCTTAGAGCCAGGTTTCTCACTGCTAGAGAAAAGTAGATACAAATATGGAACATGGGAAAGCTAGAATGAATCTTGGAGTGTTAGATTGCATTTTGAGCATGTCTAATAATATTCAGATTTTGGTTCCTAAATACTATTTTCCCCTAAAAGGAAACAGGCCTTATTGAGAAATGACTGGTTCCAGGGCTGGATCAGGAAAAGTATAAGACAAGACTGGAAATTCCTTCCTT
>NW_012115611.1:3362588-3379996 GCF_000951035.1 Colobus angolensis palliatus | reverse complement strand
TCTTTCTTTCAACGAAGTCTTGCTCTGTTGCCCAGATTGCAGTGCAATGGCACGATCTCAGCTCACTGCAATCTCTGCTTCCCAGGTTGAAGCAATTTTCCTGCCTCAGCCTCCTAAGTAGTTGGGATTACAGGTGTGTACCACCACATCCAGCTAATTTTTTATATTTTTAGTAGAGACAGGGTTTCACCCTGTTGGCCAGCCTGGTCTCGAACTCCTGATATCAGGTGATCCACCTGCTTCAGCCTCCCAAAGTGCTGGGATTACAGGCACGAGCCACCATGCCTGGCCTAAGAAATTTCCATGCCCAAAAATTGCTTGAGCCAGAGATTAAGAAAGTACTCAAAGGCAGAAGAAGAAAAAGACATGAAAAGGACACCAAAATCTGCTTTAAGAGACTTCCAGTTGCCCCAAATGTGGGATGATTTGAGTATCAAAATAAAAGAAGATAGAAACAGATTATAACTCACTGAATAAAAGGAGAATCAATTAGTACAAACTTAAATAACTATTTGAGCAAGAAGGGAAACCTCCTTACAGTAAAATGCCAATTGGTACATGCTGAAGAAATGGCAGAATTAGAAATCACCATTTGGAAATTATCATGGTAATAATTTAGGATCAAATCATCAGAGGATGATAAAACTAGTAGATGAAAGTTTGATAGTTATATGATATTTATGTAACTTTAAAGTATCTCTTCGGAGGCATTAATTGTAAAGTGAAAAGTAGTTATTTTAGAAATCTGGTAGTCATCACCTTGACCAAGTGACCAAAGTTAATATCTTCAGTAATGGGAGAAATTAACATCAAGCATTTCCTGATAGGATACACGGAGAAGAAAATAACATCACTTCAGGGATATTCCTGCCAAACAAGTATATCCTGAATCTAATCATGAGGAAACATCAGAAAAACCCAAACTGACAAACATTCTATGTATAACTGGCTTGTAATAATCAGAAACATCAAGGTCATATAGAAGATAAATAATGACTGACCTACTATTAAGATCAAAGCAAACATGACATGACAACTCTAGCCAGTCTGAGACCCAGGTTTTTACTTTACTATAAAGGATATTACTTCGACAACTAGAGAAATCCTAGCTAGTGTGGATTAGCTAAGACTACTGTATTGATGCTAATTGCCTGATTTTGATAATTGTGCTGCAGTTATATAAGAGAATATATATTCCTGTTTTTGGACCCTGCGATTTTAGGACACTAAAGTGTTAAGGATATCATGTCTGCAACTTACTTGCAAACAGTATAGAGAAAGAAATAGTGTGTGTACATACATAGAGAGAGGATGATGAAACATGTGGCAGAGAATCTGAGTGAAAAGTATGCAGGAATTCTTTATATTTTTCTTGCATCTTTTCTTCATATCTCAAATTACATCAAAGAATGTTTAGAAAACTAAGATGATTTGTGGTAAAGCCCTCCAGACAATTTTCCGAGGGACAGTGTCTGGTAGTTTTTACTCCCCACCATCGTAAGTAGAATTAGGGCATACCAGCTCATAGGCAGAAAAGGAAACTCCTTTACATGAAATATGGGGTTGGGGGTGGAGAATTACAATGTGGGGAAGAAAATGAGTGGTTGACATTTGAAAGTTCATTAAACTCCGGACTACTTTATTTCTCTATATTTGTAAAAAGTTGATAAACAACTCCTAAAAACAGAATAACAAGGGACTATTGATGCCTTTGTGTACAAATAAACACGAAGAGTAAAATGAAATATACTTTGTTTGAGGATCTAAAAGAAACTCTTATTACATTGTGAGCTGGGGAAAAAGTTGCTAGAAATTAAACTAGAGGCAGATAGGTAGGAGAATGTCATTATAAGTTTCACTTGACTTAGGAGGCATTCCCTGATTTGCCCCAGGTGTTTCAGTAAAAGATTAAGGTTTGTTTCCCAAATACTGGACTCTTGACTGGGGAACCAATTGGATGAATGGGCACAGTGTGTAGGTCACAATCTTCTTTCCATGTTCATGTGACATATCCTTCTTCACGTTCAATCATCAGCACTCTGCCCTATGAATACATAGATGCATTTATTCAATGAACAATTATTATTCTTCCTGTCAGATACTGTTCTCAGTACGAGACAAAATAGTGAATAAGTTAGATACAATCCCTTTTCATAAAGAGCTTATATTTATATTTTAGTGAGAGGATTAGCCAGTAAACAAGATCCAAATATTTCAATATGACTATAGCAACTTTTGAAAGGTGCCAAGAAGGGAACCTGCAGGATGATATAATTGAAAGAAAGAAAAAGAAGTTTTCAGATCTTCCCTGAGGAGGGTTCATTTTAGTTGATGTCTGAATGATCACAAAACACCTGGGATGGTGGGGTTTCCTGGGATAAAGAACTTTCAGTTTTAAAACAGGGACAACTCTGGCAAACTGAGACATGAGACACCCTAGCACATGGCTGGCTTATGTTTCAAAGGAGCACTCTAATTTGTGGATGAAATGATGTCACAGCTTTGTTTTAAAATAATCCAGCCAGGAGAAGGTGCAGTGGGGGATGTAGTTGAAAAAAGATTGGCCATATGTTAATTAATGTTGTGATGGGTAGTGGAACTCATTATACTATTCTAAATTTGTAGTTTGAAAGTTCAAGAAGATAAAAATAAAAGGATACTTCTGGTTGTTTTATAGAGAATGGTTTGCAAAGGTTACGAACACGAGATAAGAGGCTAGAGCAGTAGTTTAGGAGACGTGATCATGGCTTGGATGAATCAGGCAGGGGTGGAGGTGGTGATAATATGTGATGTATTTTGTATATAGAGCAATGGAAAGGATGTAGGATTTGTGAAGAAGAGTGGATTTAATATGTAGAGGTCAGTGGAGAGTTGGCAAAGGAGATTGCAAAAAAGCAGTCGGTGAAGGAAGACAAAGCAGCGAGTGTCGGGTCAGTGAAAACTATGAGTCAAGGAGAAAACTGGTCAACAATGTGAAGTGCCAAGGAGAAATTAAGTGGAATAAGGTTAGATCATTGAGTCTTGGGGCAAAAACTGAACTTGAGAGAGATTGGAGAGAGGCAACATGGGAAGAAGGAATACGGAGAGGTTGGACTCTTGAAAAGTTTTTCTATGACTTGGAAAGGGGGTAGATTATTAAGTCAGATTTAGTAGTTTTTGAGTTCAAAGGAGAGTTTTTACTTATTTATTTAATTTTTTAAAAATTTCCATAGGTTATTAGGGAACAGGTGGTGTTTGGTTACATGAGTAAGTTCTTCAGTAGTGATTTGTGAGATCACCCGAGCAGTATATACTGCACTTAATTTGTAGTCTTTCATCCCTCACCCACTTCCCACCCTTTTCCCGAGTCCCCCAAAGTCCATTGCGTCATTACTATGCCTTTGCATCCTCATAGCTTAGCTCCCACTTATGAGTGAGAACATACGATGTTTGGTTTTCCATTCCTGAGTTACTTCACTTAGAAAAGTATTCTCCAATGTCATCCAAGTTACTGTGAACGCCATTAATTCATTCCTTTTTATGGCTGAGTGGTATTCCATTGTGTATATATCTCAGTTTCTTTATCCACCAAATGAGAGTTTTTAAAACATGGAGGAAATTCTATGTAAAAAATTCATGTGTATTTACCACTATATTTTAAAAATGGCAAAAAAGATGGGAGACACTAGAAAATGGTTGTAAGTTAATGGAGATGACATAATACAGAGGGAGATACTGATGATGTGAAAGAGAAACAGGGGTGAAGCCATTAAGGGCATAAGAAGGTTGGCTTTCAGAAGGCAGTAGTGACATTTCACAGTAGTAGGAAGGAATGGTAAATCTATTAATAAATGCATCTTTTTTGATGGAGTTGGATGGAGACAGTAGGGTCTTGCCCTTCTGATTGCTTCTAATTGCTCGGTGAAATATATGTAAGTTCATCAATCAAGGGGTGATACATGAATGCAAAGAGGTTGGAAATATCAGTCCCCAAATCTGATATTCCATTATTAGTGCTAGATTCCTTTGAGACTTAAACTGCTTTTCTTGAGACAAGGTCGCCCAGGCTGGAGTGCAGTGGCGAGATCTCGGCTCACTGCAACCTCTACCTCCTGGGTTCTCCTGTCTCAGCCTCCCGAGTAGCTGGAATTACAGGCACCTACCACCATGCCCGCCTAATTTTTTGTATTTTTAGTAGAGATGGGGTTTCACTATGTTGGGCAGGCTGGTCTTGAACTCCTGACCTCATGATCTGCCCGCCTTGGCCTCCCAAACCTTTCCTTAGCAAAATTATCCAAAGAGAACAGGAATCTAGGGCACCTGGCTAAGAGGGAGACAATGGGAGATACTGATACGAGCAATGGAAGAAGAAAACCTGCTTTGATTATTTTCTCTCTTCTAGGATGAGATGCAGATTTCTTTTAAACTATAAAGAACTCAGGTTGAGTTAATTATACTCCTTAGTTTATGGCACACTATTCATCCTGTGAGGCCTTCCTTCCTTTCTTCCTTCCTTCCTTCCTTCCTTCCTTCCTTCCTTCCTTCCTTCTTCCTTCCTTCCTTTCTTTTTCTTGACAGAGTCTCGCTCTGTCACACAGGCTGGAGTGCAGTGGTGCGATTTTGCCCCCAGGGATCTAGCAATTCTCCTATCTCAGCCTCCCGAGTAGTTGGGATTATAGGTGGCCACCACCAAGACCGGCTAATTTTTTTGTATTTTTAGTAGAGACAGGGTTTCACCAAGTTGGTCCTAGTAGAGACGGGGTCCTATTTGCTATTTCTACGTCTCCTCGCCATCCTCATAACCATTCTGATGTGTTTGATGTGCATCCTGTTTTGTGTGCATGCATTTTAACTTACATAAATGGTATTGTGATAGAAATCTCATTTTGTGTCTTTTTTTTCTTTTCTTTTTTCATTTGTGAGACAGGGTCTCTATATGTCGCTCAGGCTGGTGTGCAGTGAATGGAGCAATCTTGGCTTACTGCAGCCTCTGCCTCCTGGGTTCAAGCAATTCTCCTGTCTCAGCCTCTTGAGTAGCTGAGATTACAGGCACGCACCACCACGCCTGGCTAATTTTTTTATTTTCAGTAGAGGTGGGGTTTCACCATGTTGGCCAGGCTGGTCTCAAACTCTTGACCTCAAGCAATCTGCCTGCCTTGGCCTCCCAAAGTGCTGGGATTACAGGAGTGACCTATCGTGCCTGGTCCCCCCTTTTTTTTAAACCCGGGACTGGATTTTAAGATCTATTTGTGATTCTATATACATCTGGGCTCCTGCTTTTGCTAATGGTTGGATGGTAGGCTGTTCAAGGAGTAAGTGCATCTACTACATTTTGTTTATCTACTCCCCAATCATGTACACCAGATTCCATCATCATCCCCAAACATGTCTCCCTTTGGATGTTTAAAAGTTCTTAGGGATGGATACCCAGGAGCTAAAGTGCAGGGGCATGGTGTATAGTTATATTGATTTGACCAAGAAACTCCAGATTGTCTTCCGGAAGGCTGTATCAGTGTCCACCATTCCTATTACCCCCACCCCCAAACCCTCCAACACTTGGCATTATCCAACTTTCCAATGTTTGTCCATCAATGGATCTAAAGGGTTATGGCATAGTGTTATTATTTTTTAAATATGTATACCTCTGATTGTTGAGTTTAAACATATTGTCATACATTTGCTGAGCTTTTGAGTTTTTTTCTGAAGACTGCCTATTCATATCCTTTGCCTATTTGTTTTTTTTTTTTTTTTTTTTTTTGAGACAGAGTCTCCCTCTGTTGCCAGGCTAGAGTGCAGTGGCATGATCTCAGTTCACTGCAACCTCTGCCTCCTGGGTTCCAGCAATTCCCCTACCTCAGCCTCCCAAGTAGCTGGGACTATAGGCAACGCCACCAAGCCTGGCTAATATTTTTTGTATTTTAGCAGAGACGGGGTTTCACCATGTTGGCCAGGATGGTCTCGATCTCCTAACCTTGTGATCCGCCCGACTCACCCTCCCAAAGTGCTGGGATTACAGGCGTGAGCCACCACACCTGGGCATCCTTTGCCTATTTCTTTTAGATTTCCTGTTCCTTGTTGATTTGCAAACCATAAAGAATAATGATTAATCCTGAAGGATAGCGATTACTCCTATGATTGAGTTTGGAAGTGGGATGGAATCCTGGAGGGAGATATAGGGGATTTTAACTACATTGTAATGTTTAATCCTTCAGGTTAGGTGGTAGGTCAAGTATACTTATCGAATAACTCTTTATATCTTTGTTAATATTACATGTTATGTAATTTTTAACAAATTCTACAGGTTATAATTTATTCATTATTCTAAATCAGTACTTTTCAGGCCAGGCACAGTGGCTCATGACTGTAATCTCAGCACTTTGGGGGGCCAAGGTGGTTGGACCACCTTAGGTCAGGAGTTCAAGATCAGCATGGCCAACATGGTGAAACCTCAACTCTACTAAAAAAACACAAATTAGGCAGGTGTGGTGGCACACACCTGTAATCCCAGCTACGTGGGAGGCTGAGGCAGGAGAATTGCTTCAACCAAAGAGGAGGAGGTTACAGTGAGCTGAGACTGCACCACTGCACTGCAGCCTGGGCAACAGAGTGAGACTCTGTCTCAAAAAAATTAAATGAAAATAAATAAACAAATAAAAATTATTACTTTTCAAAATGTGGTTCCCATACCTAGTATCATCAGCAACACCAGAGAACTTGTTAGAAATGCAGAATTGGCTTGGACTTCAGACCTCTAGAATGAGAACTCTGGAGGTGGGGCCCAGCACTCTGTGTTTTAACAAGCCTTCCATGTGATTCTGGGAGAGCTAAAAGTTTTGAACTATTGTAGGGGAACACTAAAGCACATTTTCATGCTGTCTTAAAAAATAAGAAAATCTCTTTTGCAGTCTCAACTGTTTATTTCTTTTTGCATGCTATTTCTTGGTATTTGCAGTATTTTATATGCTTGAACCAAGTTTCCCTCCCTGCCTCCCTTCCTCCCTTTCCTTCCTTCCTTCCTTCCTTCCTTCCTTCCTTCCTTCCTTCCTTCCTTCCTTCCTTCCTTCCTTCCTTCCTTCCTTCCTTCCTTCCTTCCTCTCTCTCTCTCTCTCTTTCTGTCTTTCTTTTTCTCTCTCTCTCTCCCCCTTCCATCCCCCTCCACTGCACAATTTCTGGTTCACTAGGTCTAGAATAGGGCCTGATGATTTGCATTCTAACAATTCCCAGGGGACGTTGATGCTGTTGGTCCAGGAACCACATTTTGAGAATCACTGCTCTAGTGAAAATTTGAAAACCATGGTTAGATGGGTTTTGCCTCGACCAGGAAATACTTCTACTCTCCCAGCCCTCTTAAAAATACTTGTAAACTTAAGAATGGTTAAGAACATTATTCTCCTTAATTCATTCACTTTATCATCATAAATCCATGGAAGCCCCTTTCATTTTAGTTTTAAACATATTTAATTTAATTTTAATTTAATAAATATTTAATTTTAATTTTAAAAATATTTAACCTTAATTCCCAATCACTACTCCTATTCTCTCTTTTCCCACTTTCTCTAACTCATTTGACATGTTACCCAGTTGAAGTGTCAGTCCTCAGAATTAAGTCATAGAGCTTTTTGCTTTGAGGAAAATTTTAAATTGGAATGCTTTAGGGGGAACTTTATGTTACAAAAAGACTCTATGCTGCTAAAACTATCAAATATGTTATACTTTAAATGTTGTATTTATCATTATTTACATAAATAATATAATAAAACCTTTTCTAATAAATAAAAATTAAGACTGCTTTTTCTTATAGTGATACTTATTTTCTATACATTAGGAAATACTATAAAGAAATTCTTTAGAGTATTTATTATCCTTGAGGACAAAACACAGTTATCACAACTGATACAAATGTTACAGAGGAGAAGTATTGTAAATCATACATCAATTTTAAAACAGGTTAAAATTATATGGAGAAACTATAAATGGTGATTTGTTTCCCGTGAAATTCCTGAGTTCAGATGTTTTCGAATACCACAGTTTTAATCTCATCTTGTTATATAATTCACTCTCTCAGGGAAATCAATGGGATAGCCTTAAACTTTTGTGATGGGTTTTCAAATACCAGTAAAGCAGAGTGATAAAATGATCTGGGCCAAAATTAAATATAGTTATTGATTTTTCTTTATCCTTTTCCTTGTATTTTTTTTTTTTTTCCCAAGAATCTAGCTCTTGTTGCCCAGGCTGGAGTGCAGTGGCAGGATTTCGGCTCACTGCAACCTCCGCCTCCCGGGTATGAGCGATTCTCCTGCCTCAGCCTCTGAGTAGCTGAGACTACAGGCGCCTGTCACCATGCCCAGCTAATTTTTGTATTTTTGGTAGAGACATAGTTTCATCTTGTTGGCCGGGCTGGTCTGGAACTGTCAGCTTCAGGTGATGCACTGGGCTCGGCCTCCCAAAGTGCTGGGATTACAGGCTGGGCATGGTGGCGCATGCCTGTAATCCCCGCTACTTGAGAGATTGAAGCAGGAGAACCACAGTCTGGTTGACAAGAGTGAGACTCTGTCTCAAAAAACAAAAAAGTGCTGGACTTATAGTCATAAGCCACCGTGGCCAGCCTAAATATAGCTATTGATTTTTAACTAGCCATAATCTTCCGGAAGTCTGTCAACTTTGTGATCCTCTGATATGGGTGGGCCACAATCCTTCTGACTAACTTATCAAAGCTACTATAAATGTGTTTGTGATGTTGCTCTAAGTATTACATTGATTTTTATAAATATTTCTATATTTATTAACATTCAATACCTCATATTATCCCTGAAAGAATCATATGACACATATGTACAACTGGCAAATGCCACTAATTTTAGTTATAGAATAAATGAAGTTTATTCACCATTTAATTAAGGAGAGAAATGCATATTATTGCTTTTTTTTTTTCCTTTAAGACAGAGTTTCACTCTGTTGCCCAGGCTGGAGTGCAGTGGTGAAATCTCGGGTCACTGCAACCTCTGCCTCCCTGTTCAAGTGATTCTCATGCCTTAGGTTCCTAAATTGAGTAGCTGGGATTACAAGCATGCCACCATGCCTGGCTAATTTTTTGTAATTTTAGTAGAAATGGGGTTTCACCATGTTGGCCAGGCTAGTCTCAAACTCCTGGCCTCAAGTGATTTTTCCTCCTTGGCCTCCCAAAATGCTGGGATTACAGGTGTGAGCCACTGTGCCTGTCCTATTACTGTATTTTTAATCCTTCTAAATCTTTGTTCATCCACAGGGACCACACCCTATGTATTTTATTGCCTAAAATACTGTACTTGGTGCAATGTTTTATATGTAAATATTCTAACAATTATTATTATTATTTTGTGATGGAGTTTCACTCTTGTTGCCCAGGCTGGAGTGCAATGGTGTGATCTTGGCTCACTGCAACCTCCGTCTCCTGGGCTCAAACAATTCTCCTGCCTCAGCCTCCAGAGTAGCTGGGACTACAGATATGTGCCACCACGCCCAGCTAGTTTTTGTATTTTTAGTAAAGACGGGGTTTCACCATGTTGGCCAGGCTGGTCTCGAACTCCTGACCTCAGGTCATCCACCTGCCTTGGCCTCCCAAAGTGCTGGGATTACAGGCATGAGCCACCATGCCTGGTGACAATTTTTATTATTTTTTTTTTAGAGATGGTGTCTTACTATGTTGCCTGGGCTAACTCTTGGGCTCAAGCAATCTAGCCTCAGCCTCCTGAGTAGCTGCGATTATAGACTTGAGCCACTGCGCCCAGCATAAATGTTTTGTAAGTACTGCATTGACTTAGACCCCAGTTTTAGAGGTGTGTGTGTGTGTGTGTGTGTGTTTGTGTGCGTGTGTGGTGAGGGCTTCTGTGTCATTATTTTCACTCAGTGGAGAAATGTATCAGGTGTACAAGTTCTGTATTCAAATGTCCTTAGAGAACCATTGCTCCTAACTTAGAGTGAACCTGGATGCCAGAGATATTGTATGGCACCAGATGTAGCAGAAAAACATTTGCTTTCTGTTTCCTTCCAATTACACTGTTAAACCATGTCCAAAGTAAAACTTTTTTACAAAACATAATTGCCATACATTGTTGATGTGTGTTCAATTTGTGATGAATGACAGTTTCCACATTAAAAAAAGTTTGTTCGGCTGGGCACTGTGGCTCATGCCTGTAATCCCAGTACTTTGATAGGTCAAAGTGGGCAGATCACTTGAGGCCGGAGTTCTAGACTAGTCTGCCAAAATGGTGAAACCCCATCTCTCCTAAAAATACAGCGATTAGCCAGGCACGGGGGTGTGCACCTGTTATTCCAGCTACTCAGGAGGCTGAGGCATGAGAATCACTTGAACCCAGGAGGCAGAGGTTGCAATGAGCCGAGATCGCACCACTGCACTCCAACTTGGGCAACAGAGTGAGAACCTACCTCAAACATTAATTAATTAATTAATTTTAAAAAAGTTTGTTCAGGAATTTGCTATATTTTGTTTGTGTAGCTTTAAAAAAAAAATCCCAAGTATACTTCCCCATACATTTCTCAATGCTATTGCTCATTAGTTTACAAGCTTCCTTCTCCAGCTTTATAAAGTCATTTAGAATTCTAATCCTGTCCTCCAGAGTAATAACCATTTATTCTAATTTGCTATTATCTGTAAATTTAATCATGTGCTCTACTCCCTCAACCATAAAACTGATACAAAAGTTAAATAGCTTTGCATTCAAGATAAAACAATGTATACTATAGCTTGGTAAGCATTATTTATTGAGCAAACTCACTGTGAATCTCCGACCAAACTATTTTTTAAAGAGCTCTACTCTAGCCTTTATTTTTTCATGTAATTATTGTTTGTAATACAAAATTAAGATATTATTAATGATAAGATATATTCATTTTATTCTTTTCTTTTTTGAGACAGAGTCTTGCTCTGCGGCCCAGGCTGAAGTGCAGTGTCATAATCTTGGCTCACCGTAACCTCTGCCTCCTGGGTTCAAGTGATTCTCGTGCCTCATCCTCCCAAGTAGCTGAGAAAACAAGTGTGTGCCACCACATCCGGCTAATTTTTGTATTTTTAGTAGATACCAGGTTTAACCATGTTGGCCAGACTGGTCTTGAACTCGTGATCTCAAGGGATCTGCTTGCCTCAGCCTCCCAAAGTGCTGGGATCATAGGCTTGAGTCACCTCTCCCAGCCTTATTGTTTTCTTTTAATCTATCAAATCTCTTAAAGGAGAAAACGAATACTTATAGATTTTGATGCCTCTGTCAGGTTAGTAGCTCTTCAAAGGCAGTGTCTGATGATAATATTTCTGTGACTACCCTCTCCTTCCCATGCCATAGGATGAAGGCTCACATCGGGTATGTAATACCTTAGTGCAATACGTTAATTATTGATGGATTAGCTAAAAAGCAGATATAATTTGATCAGTGTCACAAAAAAATATATTATGCACTATTTTTTTTCCAGACAATATTTTTTGATAGCTTATTCCCAAATAGAAGTCAATCTTTTGGGGCCTAATACCGATTGAACATGCTCATGTGTTTTTGTAAAATTTTGTAACAATAAAATATTTTAACTCTCATAGTTATAATAGGATTGATTTTTGTTTCACTCTCCAACTTCCTCCCCTCCATCACACTTGCTCTTCAGCTGAAAGGTGTACAGTAGCATAGGACATTTTTGAGATTTAATTAAGGGGATGGTGAATGGGGAGATTTTTTTGTGTGGATTTAGTGGCATTTATTTACCTGGTTTGCACCTGCCTCCAAGTGCAGCTAGCTGCCTTGGTATAGAAATGGTTTCCAGAAATAGCCCTACCATCCAATGTGCTGGGCTGGCCCATACATAGGACGTATGCAGCCATGAACAGGTCCTGTGGTGCCTGGTACTGGTAGTACGTGGGCATGGAGGAGATTCAAGATTTGAGAGGTATGAATGAATCCAGAAGCTAAACTGTGGAAAATCTTATGGTCAAAGATCAAAAAACAGCTTAATAGAGGTTTACCAAAATTTGACAGTATTCCTGAAAATTCATATGACTTCACTCATAATAAATTATGACACTAAAAGAAAGTTTTCAAAATTTCAATAACAATTTCAATTACGTATGTGAGAGGAAAGATTGAATTGTATTTCTATTTTTTTCTTTATTAACTATTACGAAGTTGTCATAAGAAGAGGCAATCAAAGAGTATGTGGCTGGCCAGGCATGGTGGCTCACGCCTGTAATCCCAGCACTTTGGGAGGCCGAGGCAGGTGGATAACATGGCCAAGAGTTCAAGACCAGTCTGGCCAAGATGGTGAAACCTGTCTCTACTAAAAATACAAAAATCAGTCAGGCATGGTGGCAGGTGCCTGTAATCCCAGCTACTCAGGAGGCTGACGCAGAGAATTGCTTGAACCCGGGAGACAGAGGTTGCAGTGAGCCTGGGTGACAGAGCGAGACTCCATCTAAAGCAAAACAAAACAAAACAAAACAAGAGTATGTGGCCAAAATCATGCAGCTAAAAGTGTCATAGGAGACTGGACATGGTGGTTCATGCCTTTAATCACAGCACTTTGGGAGGCCAAGACAGACGGGTCACTTGAGTCCAGTAGTTAAGACCAGCCTGGGCAATGTGGTAAAACCCTATCCTTACAAAAAGTAAGAAAAGTTGATCAGGCACGGTAGCTCGTGCCAATAGTCCCAGCTACTCAGGAGGATGAGAGAGGAAGATTGCTTGAGTCCAGGAGGTTGAGACTGCAGTGAGCTAAGATGGTACCACTGTACTTCACAAAAAAAAAAAAAAAAAAGCATGATAGATATGGATCAGGAACGTAATACAAATATTACAAATATTACATTATCTCTTCTGGATTTTGTGATGTCTATGTAGGCATTTTGCATTAAAAAATTATTATTTGTTATGTTTTTTCTTTCCAAATAAATATTCATTTTTGGAATAATTTTTTTGTTGTTTTAGTTAAAGAGAACCCCCAGACTGAATACATTCTAGGCCTCACAAATCGATATTTGCCCTTGATTCCATCTATTCCCTACTAATTAAACCAATTCTCTTCTTTGTCTGTGATTAGTTTAGAGATAGACAGTCTCTGCCCATTGGCTGTGAACCAGGAAGCAGGTAAACCTCATTGCTGGCAGTTATCTTGATGGACGCCAACCCAAGAGGCAGGCAGAACTGAGAGGACTTTGGAGCCTGAGGGAACAGTGCTTGAAACCTGATCTATCTTTGGACTCACAATATAGAAGTTCTCTAGTGTTTATAATATCAGAATTTTCACAAGCAAAGCTCATTCTTATATTTAGTTGAATAGTTGAAATTATAAAGCTAGGTTAAAATGCAAACAAATGTAGAAAAATAGTGCTCATTTTTCTAAAGGATTTTCTGTTGGTATAGAAACCATTCTAATCATTACATCTCTGATAGTTTATAACATTGAAGCTATAAGTAAGTATCAATTTGGGTGTTTTAAGGTACTACTTTATTAAATGTTGCTAATTTATTTTAAAACTGCTAATTTATTCAATGTGAAAATATAGAAGACTAGGAATAAGAAAAAATAAATTCATGTATACCTCTAGAAATTTTACTTTGATGTACTTCCTTCTGATCATTTTTCTATGTATATGTTTTATTTGAAAAAATCTTTATCGTACTTTATATACAATTTCATCTTCTCCTTTTTCTTCTGTTATTCCCTGTAGTTTAGCACAGAAGGGCCTCCATGTTCACAAATTCAGGGGGCTTTTTCACATTGTAGTCTATGTGAAGGGTGTCCACTGGAGTTGTGCAGTCAATAGCCTGTGTGACTGTATGAGGCAGCCATTTACATCTGGGCATCTGAGTCTTCATGTTTACCTAGAGTATCTTATGGTGCTGTCCCAACTACAGATTTGAGAATAAAAGGCAGGGCAAACCTTTCCTAGCTGCCTTCCAGTACCACCATATAAATTTAATATTCAGCCTTTGTGCCTTTTTTCTCAGGCTGGCTTTGTCTGTGGCTGTGTCCCACAGCTCTCCTCTTACAAGGTTACATCTATGCTTTTTCTTCACCTTGGAATAATCTGCTGACTCCAGTGGATGAAAAAAAGTGTTAAGTAAATTAACCTCATGGCTGTTTTAATGATCGCATTTCATGGTTATATCATTTTGGATGGTTCCAATTTGACTTCCTTCTCTCAGTTTGTTTGGATTGATTTTTCTATCTGCTCATTTTGAGAAATCTATACTGTTATTACCCTTGCCCTATCTTGAGAAATAGTTAATCTTCATGACTCTATTTTCTTTTTGTCAAAAGATGAAATATTAGTCATAACTCTATAAAAGTACCTAAATAATGGTGAAAAGCCAAATTACATAACCAATTGTAATGGCAAAATATCCTATTTCTTTAATAGTGAAAATACTAACTTACTGGTAACTGCAGACATATTTTTACACTTAATCGATAATTTTTAGTTCTCTGATAGCTCCTGCCAATTCCTCTTACGCAGATATTTTGCCAATATAGGATATGGGTAGATGAGGGATTACTCAGAAAAACAGAAGAACCTCATTCTTGGCTGATAGGATGATGAACTGTGTGATAAAACGCATAACATTTTCCTCCACCCTTGGTTCACAAAACTTTTAGTTTTCTAACTTTTATTTTATGCAAACAGGGTTGGCTGCTCAAACCAAGCTTTTGAGAGAGTACAGCAAACAAAGCAATTTCTTAAAGGTTAAGCCCCTCCTCTATAAAAGGAAAGAAAGGGGTGAGAATTAAAAGGGAGAGAGGTAGAAAGGGAAAGCTAGGTTGTTAGAAAAAGAGGCAAGAGAGGCAAGAGAGGGGTGAAGGAGGAGGAGCAGGAGTGAGAGAAGCAAAGTAATCTGGTCAATTATTTTGCCTAAAAGTTTGAGAGATATCTGCTTGAATTGATGTAGGAAATTAAGCAGTTTGATCTTTGTTCTAATATTTGTCTTGCAATAAGACCATCTTATTTATCAAATGTTATATAGAGAAAGAGGAGATGTTATTTTCTTTTTGAGACTCTAGAGAACTTAGACACCTGTCTAAATTATATGAAAGTTCTGTAAAGTTATTAGCATATATATGTATATATCCACACACTCGTGTATATATATATTTTGAGATGGAGTTTTGCTCTTGTTGCCCAGGCTGGAGTGTAGTGGCGCAATCTCAGCTCACTGCAACCTCTGCCTCCCAGGTTCAAGTGATTCTCCTGCCTCAGCCTCCCAGGTAGCTAGGATTACAGGCATGTGCCACCATGTCTGGTTAATTTTTGTATTTTTAGTAGAGATGGGGTTTCACTGTGTTAGTCAGGCTGATCTCGAACTCCTACCTCAGGTAATCCACCGGCCTCAGCTTCCCAAACAAATATTTTTATAAAACATATTCTATAGTATAAATACTCTGTGGAGGGTGCCACCAAAGGTGATATTAAACCTTTCTTTTCTTTAAGACAGAGTCTCACTCTGACGCCCAGGCTGGAGCACAGTGGTGCAATCTCGGCTCGCTGCAGCCTTGATCTTCCCTGGGCTCAGGTGATCCTCCCACTTCAGCCTCCTGAGTAGCTGGGATGACAGGTGCACGCCACCATGCATGCCACCATGACTGGCTAGTTTTTCAAGCCTTGCTAATTCGTTGTTGTTATTGTTGTTGTATTTTTTTGTAGAGAGGAGTTTCCACCATTTGCCCAGGCTGGTCTTGAACACCTGGGCTCAAGCAATCTGTCCACCTTGGCCTTCCAAAATATTAGGATTATAGGCATGAACCACCGTACTTGGCCTTAAAAAAAAAAAAAAAAGGCAGAGAGTCACTGTGTCTCCCAGGCTGATCTCTAATTGCTGGGCTCAAGCAATTCTCCCACCTCAGCCTCCAGAGTAGCTGTGACTACAGGTTCACACCACCGTGCCCAGCCAATGCTATTTTCAAACAGCTCAATGGGAGCAGAAAATATATTACGTGTGCTCAAGTCATCTGCACCATGGCCCTCTGTATTACTAGTGTGTTTGAAATTTTGTGCATCAGTAAGAATTTCAGTGACTCACTAGCCTTTATGAACCAATATATGTAGGAGTGGGGTACCCAGCAACCACTCCATGGCTTTAAGATGAGAAGGTAGGGGAAGTGAGGAAGTCACACTTACCTGTCTGCTGCCTGCCTTCCTTCTCCCATAGCCATGCTCTTGGCTGGGGAGAAAGGGTAAATGTAGAGCCTCCAAGAGCTGCAGTACTATTAAAAATCCATTGGGTTTCTTTCATAAACACATAGATGCTTTTCTAAATCCAGCAGAAATCTGACTCCCTGACCTGATCGTTAGACGTGTGGTCAGAATCCCAGCACATGAACTGGCTCTGCTTCTGGGAATTATGAGTCAGCCTTTCATGTTCTTCCTGGTGTTGAAGCAAGTCTCTGCAGAGGAGAAAGAGCAATCTGTCAGGTGAGCTCATCACTGTTATCGTCACTGTCTAAGCTCTGACTTCCCAAGAGACCATGCAATGTATGTGAAAGAGCCCTTTTCAAATTCCAGAAACATCACTGTCTTGTTATGTGACCTTGAACACGGTTACTTAAGTTCTCAGAGCCTCAGTTTTCTTGGTGAAAATGGAAGAGTTGTCACCGAAACTTAAACAGTTAATGTATGGGAAGTATCATGCAGATCTAGAAAAGTGAAAATATTATTTTATAATACTGTGGACACAGTGTAAAGCACATTAGATATTATTTATGCACTCTACATTTTCAAAAGTTTTTGAGATATCTACAGTGTAAGTAGAGGAGAAAGGAAAGACCTATCAAACAGTAGATGACTATTAGGTCACTATTCACTCAGCACTTACTGGTCAATATTCTGTGCAAGGTCTGTGGGTTACTGTGGTGATACAAGAATCTGTAAGATATATGGTGTGTCTTTAAAGAGTTTATAAATCTAGGAGGAAAGATTGAACATAGACACAAGCAATTCAGAAGAGAGCATGTGCTCTGTGTAAAATGTGCACATAAAGTTACTGCTATCGCACTTCAAAGCAGACTAATTCTGAGGAAGACTCACTGTAGAAGAAACGCAATCCAAGCCAGTTTCAACATGTGTTGAGTATCCATTATGAGGACTGCTCAGGTATTTGTATATTCGATAAGGACTCTCAGGCAAAAGAAACTGCCTGAGTCAAGACAGGAAGGTAGAAATACATATGTAAGGTGCAGCAGGGAACAACAATAAGCTCACCTGGAAGCAGGTGATTAGGAAGCACCTAATAAAGAAAGATAAACTTGAAATCATTTTGAAGAAGTGCATAACATCATGGATGCCCTTACATATAAATACAACATTTGGTCTTTTGTCCTGCAGATAGTGCAAGTAATACGTCTTATGGAATGCGTCCTATGGAAGCCCTTAAGAAGAAAAAATCTTTTTTTATTTTTTA
>NW_012115611.1:3337555-3362081 GCF_000951035.1 Colobus angolensis palliatus | reverse complement strand
TGGTCTTGAACTCCTGGCCTCAAGTGATCCACCTGCCTTGGCCTCCCAAAGTGCTAGGATTACAGGCATGAGCCACCGCGCCTGGCCTAAAAATCTTTCTTAAAAAAAAAATTTTGTTCTGCTTGCGGATTTATCATACATGGTCTTCTTCTCTGTTGAACTGAATTGGCTCTGATTCTGGGAAAGATTATATAAGAATTCTTCTTTTTTGATAATAGAATTTCAACTTTGTTATCAGCTATTCTAGAACCCAAAGCTTCTGGAATTTTATTTTATTTTATTTTATTTTTTTGAGATGGAGTCTTGCTCTGTAACCCAGGCTGGAGTGCAGTGGTGAGATCTTGGCTTACTGCAACCTCCGCCTCCCCGGTTCACAGTGATTCCCCTGACTCAGTCTCCCGAGTAGCTGAGACTACAGGCACCAACCACCATGCCCAGCTAATTTTTGTATTTTTAGTGGAGACGGGATTTCACCATGTTGGCCAGGCTAGTCTTGAACTCCTGACCTCAGGTGATCCGCCCACCTTGGCCTCCTAAAGTGTTGGGATTACAGGCATGAGCCATTGCGCCTAGCCTGGAAATTTCTTAACGCAGTAAAATATAGTGGTTGAAACTCCTGGCACCACCCTTTTGTATACTGGTACCAAAAGAGGGATTTAAACAATTGATAATTGGAAGAGTCTGTCTTAGAGATATGTTGTCTCCTTAATGTCCCTACTCACTAGAACTCAAACATTAACATTTGTATCAGTCAGGGTTTAGTCAGGAAAAAAGAAACCACACCAATTATTTTAAGAGAGAATTGATACAGGGAAATTTAGTTATATAGATATTGGAGGACTGACAGGGGAAAAAGGAACAAATACTCAAATAAAGTAATTGCAGAAAGCAGCTGCTACCACTAGGCCTGGGGGGAAAGGTGAAAGGTTGGGGTTGTTGGAAACTACAAGCTTGGAGAAGGTGGAGCCTGGAATCCAGACCTCTGAGGTGAGGAAGCTGCCTGGATGGCACTGGTGCTTCAGCATGCAGGGGAGAATCCAGTGGAGCTGGAACCCACATTTCAGAAGATGCTCTGAGAGAGTGCCATGAATTGGGTTCTGGGAGATGGGGAAATAGTGAAACTAGAACCAACGGCTACTAGAAAAAGCTAGAACTGCTGGGGTGAAGAACCACAGCTAGGTGATACTGACAGGAATAGCAAGCAAACCGGAAGGAGTGCATTCTCTAGCTCCCCCATTGGCAGAATCTAACCGGAAGCCAGGTGGCAAAAATGACACTGGTGGTTACCCACAACCGGCTTCAGCATCACAAGGTCAAATATGGAAGAGTGGGTTTGATCCTGAAAGAGTACTAATAACTAGCACTACAGACACACAATTCACCAGGATAACTTATTTACGGTTGAGAATTTTGAAATCTATACTGGAGTTCTGATTTAATAGTTTTAGAGAGGGACTTAGAAATCTTCACCTTTGAAAAACAGCCTTAAATGATTTGATGCAGGACACCTTCTAAACACCCTTTCAGAAATGCTGCTCCAGTCTGTCTAAGCTAAATCCCTGAATCAAGTTAGAACAAGGGTTGGTGATGTGCTCAACTCCACTAATTTAGGAGTTAAGCTCAATAATTAATTTTGCTTTCTTAAGTTTTTTCATTAAAAAAATGCTTATATTAAGAATGCCCCTGAGATATCTTCAAAAACTGCAATTTAAAGATTTGTCCATTGTGGTATGCAACATCTTGCATTCGCATATAACGTTTATAATTCTAAAACATATAAAAAGAAAATGATTAAAATAGAAGCATTGAATGAGATAATATATACAAGTCCATGTGAAAAGGTAGGTTTTTCACATGAACTTGTATGTTTTTTCTTGTCAGTCAAAAGAAAAGAAAAGAAATAACACTTTGCATTTCTCTTTTGCTTTGGCTACCAGGAAGCTCAGAGTCATTCAGCAGAATCTTATCCAAGGCTTCTGTTTGGATGATTTTATTTTTACATTTTTAAAAACTGAATTGCTTCATCTTTTTTTCTTGAAACATATTGAACAATAAATTCATATAGGAATTAAAATTATACATATTTTTCAAAATGCTTTTACATATAATACTGTGAAGTTCTCACTTATTAAACTCAAGGTATAATAAAGGCCCAAATTGATGTCCTCTTAGAAGAAATTCATCTGCTGTGGCTGTTTTGAGAAGGTACTGGTCTTCAATATGAAATAATTTTTTCATACAAATATGCATCATTAATATATCCTCCAGGACTCTTTACACTTTATTAGCTAGATTAAAAGCCTATTGAGTGCTGGGCATGGGGGCTCATGTCTGTAATCCCAGCAATTTGGGAGGCCAAGGTAGGCAGATTACTTGAGGCCAGGAGTTTGAGACCTGGCCAAGATGGCAAAACTCCATCTTTACTCAAAGCACAAAAATTAACCAGGTATGATGGTGCACGGCTATAGTCCCAGATACTTAGAAGGCTGAGGCATGGGGAGAATAACTTGAACCTGGGAGGCAGAGGTTGCAGTGAGCCAAGATGGCACCATTGCATTCCAGCCTGGGCGACAGAGTGATAGTATCTCCAAAAAAAAAAAAAGCCTGTTGATACAATTCTACTTTTTTAATATTTAATTTATTTCTACTGTTTGTATAGTCATATGTTAGAAACTTGAGAATGACAATAAAACATTATTATGCTGGGAGTAGGCAATCCGTTAAAAATTCAGACATAGAATGCTATAGGCCAGGGGTGTCCAATCTTTTGGTTTCTCTGGGCCCCAGTGAAAGAATTATCTGGGCCACACATGAAATACACTAATGCTAACGATAGCTGATGAGCTTAAAAAAAATCGCAAAAAAAGTCTTATAATTTTAAGAGAGTTTATGAATTTGTGTTGGGCCATATTCAAAGTGTCCTGGGCCGCATGCATGGATAAGCTTGCTCTAGGCAAATAAGATGTCTTAGTTCTGAGTGAACTTATTGTAGATTGACATGGAACTGGTTTCATTTTTCTGCAATAACTTACTACCTTGCAGAATTTCTTTTACTTATTTATTTATTTATTATTTATTGGCCGGGCGCGGTGGCTCAAGCCTGTAATCCCAGCACTTTGGGAGGCCGAGACGGGCGGATCACGAGGTCAGGAGATCGAGACCATCCTGGCTAACACGGTGAAACCCTGTCTCTACTAAAAATAAAAAAAAAAAAACTAGCCGGGCGAGGCGGCGGGCGCCTGTAGTCCCAGCTACTCCGGTGGCTGAGGCAGGAGAATGGCGTAAACCCGGGAGGCGGAGCTTGCAGTGAGCTGAGATCCGGCCACTGCACTCCAGCCCGGGCGACAGAGCGAGACTCCGTCTCAAAAAAAAAAAAAAATAAATAAATAAATATTTATTATTTATTTATTTTTGAGGCAGAGTCTCGCTCTGTTGCCCAAGCTGGAGTGCAGTGGCACGATCATCGCTCACTGCAACCTCTGCCTCCCAGCTTCAAGCGATTTTTGTGCTTCAGCCTCCCGAGTAGCTGGGACTACAGGCATGCCCCATCATGCCTGGCTAATTTTTGTGTTTTTCAGTAGAGACAGGGTTTCGCCATGTTGGCCAGGCTAGTCTCGAACTCCTGACCTCAAGTGATTTGCCTACCTTCTTTTATAGACATCATATTGTGTATGGTGCCTGAGAAAGTACATAATAGTGAAATAAATATCCTAGACACTTACTTTATAGTTATTTTTGATGACTCTTAAGAGTGATTAAAAAAAAAAAGAGAGTGATGAGGCCAGATGCGATGGCTCATGCCTGTAATTTCAACATTTTGAGAGGCTGAGGAAGGCAGGTCACTTGAGATCAGGAGTTTGAGACCAGCCTGGCCAAAAATGGTGAAATCCCATGTCTCCTAAAAATACAAAAATTAGATGGGCATGGTGGCACAGCTACTCCGGAGGCTGAGGCAGGAGAATCGCTTGAACCTGGGAGGCAGAGTTTGCAGTTAGCTGAGATTGCGCCACTGCACTCCAGCTTGTTGACAGAGGGAGACTCTGTCTCAAAAAAAAAAAAAAAAGTGATTCAGTCTTATAAAGGGGATCATTTCACGACCTCAAAGTCTGAATCACTTTGTATGGTAATTAAAAGGAACCCATTGCACTGAATCTCCCATGGTGGGAAACAGTAATATGGTATCTCTCCTATTGTTGAAAGAATATCAGCTGTGAGTAAACATATGAACAACAGAAGTCCTCAGGTCCAGCTGGAAAAAAATGATAAAAGCTATGAGCAGATATATGTTTTCTGGCTGCTACGCTATCATGTTCTTTTGACTAATACAAATAATGTAATTTGGGGGAATATTCAACTCATAGACCCCTTTTCTACCTCAAAAGGAAAGTGCTTCTTATTGCTCTCTTTGCTTATCTAAAGCTTGTCATGGACACAGTCTTGGTGAGAGTGATAAAGAGCTCTGGCATTTGGTCTGTTTCACCTGAATTGTAACTAGGGTCCCCTGATGAAATTATCTGCTGCAGGGACTACTTATTTATTGTTTATCTTCTGTTTCACTGGAATGTTTTTAGCAAATACATGGAGATCTCATTTACATCGTGAATATGGTTTCTGGACATCTTATCTTTATAACTATGCAAATAATTTATCTAAGTTCAAATAAGTAACAGAAACAATAGTTAAAATTTGCCATATATTATAGCCCTTAAAATGCTTTGGAGAAAAAGGAATATGACATTCCATAAAATCAGAAAACGTAAATATAGAGTTTGGACAGGGAAATTCAAGAGCCCAATCTGGAAGACAAGGATTCACCTATGTATCTACAAAAGGTTCTACCAATGTAATCCAAGACATGAAACATTATCTGGCAAAGCCTGTGGGAAAAAGCACTGGAGAGGGAGACAGATTACTTGGGTTCTAGTCTGGGCTCTGCCACTAAATGAGTGTGTGTCCTTGAACAGATCAGGACTCTCTATGAATTATTCCATTTGCAAAATAAGATAATTAGATTAATACATTTTTATAAGATTCCCGTTGTTCTAACAGTCTGTCCCTAGGTGTTCCATAAAATATACAAGTAGGTAAGTTAGAATTACCTGTTTGATTAAGACTAGCTTTTCAGATTAATGATTATTTCAGTTCATTTTGTATAAGGATACTGGACAAGGCAACACAGGCCTAGGAGGGCCAGAGAGTGCAGGAGCTTCAGTCTGTCTGTTAATGAGTTACTGTAGGGGAGGCAGACAAAGGGTAACGTATCTGTTTATTTCGCAATTTATACAGGTCAAGGGGACAGTTTCTAAAATATTTGTGATTTGTTTCCAAACTATGCTCCTTTAGGAAATGCACAATTTTGGTGGTTAATGGTAATATTGATACTGAAACTTACAGCCATCTGTCATTTACCCTCTTTACATGTGTTGTTTATGTATTTTCTGTTTTTACGTAATTAGCTCCTTTGGTGTATTCCTACATAGAAGGATACTGCCTCTTTCTGAGCCTACCTGAGCTTCTGAAATAATTAGATTGGGGAAAAAAACCCTGAACTGAAATCTGTCTGATTTGTAAACAATGATGTTGACTCACTTTATGCTAGAATATGACAAACCAGACATTATTTTCTGTACAACATTGAAAATCATTTGCTGTTTTTTTTCTTTTCTTGCTCAGTTTTATTTTTATTTTATTTTATTTTACTTTAAGTTCTGGGCTACATGTGCTGAATGCTCAGGTTTGTTACATAGGTATACATGTGCCATGGTGGTTTGTTGCACCTATCAACCCATCATCTAGGTTTTAAGCCCCGCATGCATTAGCTGTTTGTCCTAATGCTCTCACTCCCCTTTCCCCCACCCTGTGACAGTCCCCAGTATATGATGTTCACCTCCCTGTGTCCATGTGTTCTCATTGTTCAACTCCCACTTATGAGTGAGACCGTGCGGTGTTTGGTTTCCTATTTCTGTGTTAGTTTGCTGAGGATGATGGTTTCTAGCTTCATCCATGTCCCTGCAAAAGACATGAGCTCATTCTTTTTTACGGCTGCATAGTATTCCATGTGTATATAAACTGATTGTTCATGTAGTACACTCCCTATAGCACATGGTCTAATTAAATGATCTCTTTACCACCTGCTTACAAGGCAAAAAATTAAAAAGAATAGTAGCTCTGACACTGATCGTATTGACAATGAAATAATAAACACAAACCATAGGTTTATAAGGTGAACAATTGTGCCAAAATCTTTTTTTCAGATATCTATTTTCAATTTCATTTTATTTATTTATTTATTTGAGACAGAGTCTCACTCTATCACCCAGGCTGGAGTGAACTGGCGCGATCTTGGCTCACTGCAACCTCTGTCTGCCTCCCTGGTTCAAGTGATTCTCCTACCTCAGCCTCCCGAGTAGCTGGGATTACAGGCACGTGCCATCATGCCTGGCTAACTTTTGTATTTTTGATAGAGATGGGGTTTTGCCACATTGGCCAGGCTGGTCTTGAACTCCTGGCCTCAAGTGATCCACCTGCCTAAGCCTCTCAAAGTGCTGGAATTACAGGCATGGGTCACCGCCCCAGCCTGTTTTCATTTTTAGTGTTTTACTAATTTTCCTATTGCTTAGCAATGTTAATTGATAAATCTACTGAAGGCCAAGGACAATATATCACAACATTTAAAGATAAGAATCACATAAATGTCTAATGGGAAAATATTCCCAATTGTAGAATCAAGGAAGACTGAAGATAAAAAAGAATGCATACAGAGGAGAGAAAAACATCAATGCAATAGCAGTGTATAATATGCAAGAGATCCAGTGGTTAGTTTTTGTTTGATAATTATGCTCTTGCAAATTTATGTGTAGTTTTAAAATATGTTGGATTCAGACATTGAGGCTCCTTGAAAGATTATAGGTAGATGATACATTAAATCAGTCTACAGGTTTACACAGTTACAGGGTAGAAATTATTGTCTACTGAATTTTACTTTGTTGAATGTCTATTTCAAGTCCATTTGTCAAAATAAATTATGGGAGCAAATGTCTTTAATCTGAACAGAATGGTTTTTATTCTTAAATTGATGATTGAATTTCAGGAGCTAAAAATCTATATTGCTTTCTAATTTTCTCATTGGTTTATTTGCAAGTCAAGTGTGATAATAGGAAGTTAACTATAGTTTTAACATTGAATTAGAACTGTCATGCATGAATTGCTTAATACCTTTCCTGGATTTTAGTAGACTGACCTGTATTTCATTTTCATGTCCTACTTTTTAATTCAATTGAGTCACATAATGGGCTGTAATTGAGTCACAAAGCAGGAAATAAGCTTGTGCCAAGTATATGGGACAAACTTGGCATATGTGGTGTCTTTACTCTTATTAGTGGAAAGTCAGTTCTGGTAAATCAATCAGTCAGTTTATCATTAGTATTTCCCTCACCTGGTAAGACAGGACGTAGTGCAGTTTCACATCCCTTACCTGCAATTATGAAATCCAAAAAGCTATGAAAAGAGGAAGTGTTTTCAAAATTCAAAACCTGACCTGACTTGACCTGAACTTGTTTAGCACTGAAACTGTACTGAACTGATATGCACCTTTTGTAGTCTTTTTTTTTTTTTGAAATGGAGTTTTCACTCTTGTCACCCAGGCTGGAGTGCAATGGTGCGATCTCGGCTCACTGCAACCTCCGCCTCCTGGGTTCCAGTGATTCTCCCGCCACAGTCTTCTGAGTAGCTGGAATTACAGGCACCCGCCATCATGCCCAGCTAATTTTTGTATTTTAGTAGAGATGGAGTTTCACCATGTTGGCCAGGCTGGTCTTAAACTCCTGACCTCAGATGATCTGCCTGCCTTGGGCTCCCAAAGTGTTGGGATCACAGGTGTGCATCACCATGCCCGGCCTATAGTCTTTATTTATCTCACCTAGTGTGAATATGCACATGCTTTACTATAGAAATATTAATATGGTTAAGAGGGTGCCGCCCAGATCCTGCTGAAAGTATAATATATGGCATATGTATCCTGCTTTTTTTCTAAAATCTGAAAGAAACTGACTTCCAAAACAGTCTTCAAGAGTACCTTTTCTTTGAATATAAATCTCCTAATGTGCATTTTTCAGTACTGAGTCATTTTCTATCTTTCTGGCAACTTCCCAGGTGCATTTATGATTATTGCATTGTTATTGCAAGTGTTACAGGCAAAATCCTGCTTTTGTCCTCTCTGTTGTTAGTACACTATGAAGGCTGAATGGCTTGCTGTAAACAACCTTAGCCGTAAAGAGACCCAGAGTTAAATCCCGGTTGGGCTGCTCATAAACTGTGTGACCTTGGACAACCTATTTAACATCTCTGAGCATTACATTTCTTTTTCTGTAAAATACTGACTGATACCTACATTGTCCCCACCCTCTTTTTCAGTTTCAACCTCAGAAAAGGAATTCTGGTTAGATGGACTATGGTTGTTATCCTTTACCTCTGTTGGATTCCATTGCTAGTCCTTTCTTTGCCCTGGGGATGTCCAAAATGCTAATTTTTTAGTTAACTAATTATAAAACTTATTCTTGCCTTTCCTTTCAGGACCTCAAGATACCTGAGCTGTTAGTTTAGGTACAAGTAACAAGAAAAGTAAATACAAACAAGAGAATTGATATTATGCTTATCAGGAAAAGTAAAATAGCAATCTAAGATGTGCTCTGGCAGCAATAAAGTTATGGAGAAGATGACAAAATATTTCCCAGAGTAAAGGGATACTCTAGAAACCTCCTGAGATTTTTTTTTTTTTTTTTTTTGAGACAGAGTCTCGCTCTGTTGCTCAGGCTGGAGTGCAATATGGTACGATCTTGGCTCACTGCAACCTTCGCCTCCCGGGTTCAAGCAATTCTCCTGCCTCAGCTTCCCAAGTAGCTGGGATTACAGGCACCTGCCACCACACCCGGATAATTTTCGTATTTTTAGTAGAGATGGGGTTTCACTATGCTGGCCAGGCTGGTCTCGAACTCCTGACCTCAGGCTATCCACCTGCCTCAGCCTCTCAAAGTGTTGAGATTACAAACGTGAGCCACCATGCTTGGCCCTACTGAGATTTTATAAGTGTCAATGGATTCTTTTAAAAACTATTGGGTTGCACTAGTAGATAACTTTTTTTGACGTGATTTTGGACATAATCTGTGTTTGGAGGTAGAAGAAGGCTGCTCCTTAATTTTTAATTCTCCATCAAGGTCTGTGATATATATTGTGGAATTATAGATCATTCTTGACAATTACTGATATAAAAGTCATATATATGTGTGTATGTGATTGTGTGTGTGCATGTGTGTGTGTGTGTGTGTGTGTGTGTTGGTAGATAGTGATGGTCCTTGTTTTGAGTTTTTAGAGTGTATTTCCCTTTACAAAATTGTTTCTTTTGATCATAGTGCTATTGTAGTTAATTGAGGTTATCATCAGGAGATCTTTCACCATTTAAATGGTTTCACTTTACAAGACATCATGTGTGCATACCTTTATTTTCCATTTTAAATTTCTTTTTAAAATTCAGAGTCCTTCAGACTAAGAACACTAGGCAACACTTGGTGTAAGAAAATATGTGATTACCATGGGGATTAGGAGCTATTCCAGGTCTGTTTGACCTCTTTTCTTTATTGCAGGTGATTTATTCTAATACATCAAAAATTACTTCTCAGGAGTGACTCTATTCTTTGATAGGTAACTTTATAGTTCTTTAATGCCACTGGTCTGAAAGGTAAGACTTTCCAGATATACTTTATTTTTCTGAATATTTAGACTATAATTTTATCCTTGTTTAATAATAATGTAACAGTAATAATAAGCATAATGTATTGCACACTTACTATGTAGCTAGCACATGGTCTCATTTAATTCTTAAAACCTTTCTTTGTGGTAGTATTATTAAATACAATTAGATTTGACAAAGAGAGAAATAAATATCCCAAAACAATGGCTTCGGTCAATGGTTTATTTCTCTTTCCTGTTCAAGAAATCCAGAAGAGTCAGTTCCGGGTTGATATGATATGGTGGCAGAGACTCAATCTCTTTCTGTCTAATACCTCTGGTATTAGACAGATAGCTTCCAATTCCAAGGTTACCTCATCCACAGAAGAGACTGTTGGAGCTTGTGCCTCCATGTCCATTTTCTAGCTGTAGGAAGAAGGAAGGGGAAGTCCTACCCATTTCTTTAAGGACACTTCCCAGAAGTAGCACATGCCATTGCCACATATATACCAAAACTCAGATGACCACACCTAGTTGTAAAAGAGAATTTTTCCACTCACCTGTGTGTCCTATTAAGACTTAAGATTCTGTTGCTTTGGAAGAAGAGAATAATGAGTATTAAGAGACAGCCAGCAGTATGCCATGTTTGAGTGCTCTCATGCCCAACTTACAAATGGAAAAATTGAATCATAAGAAGTAAATGGACTTACTAAGAGCTCACAGCTGGTAGAGTCAAGATTCAAAGCTAGGTCATTCAGACTTCAGAGTTCTTAAGCACTACTTTGAAGTGCTTCTACCATAAAACGGTTGTTTGACTTTATTCATCTCTTCAGCTAAATTAGTCTAAAGAAAACATTTCTGGACTAAGCTGCTAGGTCAATCTATTGAAACAATGAAATTCTTTATTTTACCAAGCATTCTTGGCAAAGGGCACAGTACTGGTATCAACTTGTGCAATGAAGCCTTTACTTTTGCTGACCTTTTGGATAGGTGGATTCACAGAATTTAGTGACAGGTTTAGAAAATTGCCTGGTGTACAGATTAAAGTCTTATTTTCAATCTTCTACTTGTTTAGGGTTGCAACAGGTTTTAACTTCATTAAAATATGCTTTGCTGTTTTATTGATGGTGTAGATTTTCAACAAGGTAATAAAGGGACAAAGTTTTCAATAGAGCCAATAAGAATAAATAAAAAGGAATGATTTACTGTAGGAAAAATCACAGTATATTATGATTATTTTTCTACTAAAAAATTTTCAAGGTAAATGATAGCACATCTTAGAACAAATCAGACTACATTACTTCTAAGTTATTTGGAAAGTATTACATTTAGATGGTTAACCTGTGATTCTTCAATATCTTACTTGTGTAAAAATCTAAATCATATAACACGAACTAGGCCTCCCTTCCTTTCCCTTTCCTTCCTTCCTTATATTTCACAAAGCTTAATCTATTATTCTTTTCCTTAGGTTCATTTTTGTTTAGATTGTTCTCTCTTCCTAGCTCACAAGGGTTTTTAATCATTCTCATGCCTGACCAGCTCTTTGCTTTCTAGCACCAAGGGAGAAAATGAGAATATGAATGAATAGATCAATAAAAAAGTAAATACCATGCTTTATACATGTCAGCTCAAGATTGCTATGTTGCTTACAATTTTCAACATTTTAAATAACTTCTGTAAATTTATCAATACTTTTTGGAGGCCGGGCGGGGTGGCTCACACCTGTAATCTCCGCACTTTGGGAGGCTGAGGTGGGCGGATCACCTGAGGTCAGATTGAGACCAACATGGTGAAACTCCATCTCTACTAAAAATACAAAATTAGTCGGACATGGTGGCAGGTGCCTGTAATCCCGGCTACTTGGGAAGCTGAGGCAGGAGAATTGCTTGAGCCTGGGAGGCGGAGGTTGCAGTGAGCTGAGATCTCGCCATTGCACACTAGCCTGGGGGACAGAGCAAAACTCTGTCTCAAAACAAAAAAAAAACTTTTTAGAAAGGTGATTAAGATAAATGATATATATATCAGTTGCTCAAGCCAGGCATGGTGATGCTTGCCTGTAGTCCCAGCTACTCGGGAGACTGAGGCAGGAGGATGGTTTGAGGCCAGGAGTTCAAGGCTGCAGTAAGCTATGATCATGCTACTGTACTCCAGCCTTGGTGACAGAGTAATACCCTGTCTCAAAAAACAAACAAGCAAGGCTGGGCACAGTGGCTCATGCCGTTAATCCTAGCACTCTGGGAGGTCAAGGCAGGAGGAACCCTTTCATCCAGGAGTTTGAGACCAGCCTGGGCAACATGTTGAGACCCTATCACTACTTAAAATTGAAAAAAAAAATTAGCTTGGTGTGGTGGCTGGTGCCTGGGGTCCCAACTACTAGGAAGGCTGAAGTGGGAGGATCACTGGAGCCCAGGAGATTGAGGCTACAGTGAGCTGTGATTGCACCACTGTACTCTAGGTGACTGAGCAAGACCCTGCCTCCAAACAAACAAACAGAAGGCAGTTGTTCAACAGAAGTTCTTCACTTAAAAAACCACAACAACACTGGGGACACACAGTGGTTAATGACAAGGTTTAATGATTTGAGGGTTTGCTTAGAAGTCAATAGACATTTTCATTGCTGTGACAACGTACAGAAAAGTCACTTTCAAGTGAAAAAATATATAATAAAACATCAAAGAGGGGCAGGTGCGGTGGCTCATGACTGTAATTCCAGCACTTTGGGAGGCCGAGGTGGGCTGATTACTTGAGGCTGGGAGTTCGAGACCAGCCTGACCAACATGGTAAAACCCCATCTCTACTAAAAATACAAAAACTAGCTGGGCATGGTGGTGCATGCCTGTAATCCCAGCTACTCAGGGATCTGAGGCAGGAGGATCTCTTGAACCCGGGAGGCAGAGGTTGCAGTGAGCTGAGATTGTGCCACTGCACTCCAGCCTGGATGACAAAGTGAGACTGTGTCTCAAAAAAAAAAAAAAAAGAAAAAAGAAAAGTCAAAAGGAACAGTGATCACAGAACAGATCAAAGGTCAGAGTACAGCAGAGATTTCTACTTATTTGTAGTGTGCCTTTGGTTCTTTTGGTTCTTTGCAAACATTGAGCAAGAACAGGACCAGAGACCAAATGATGTGGGGAGAAGAACACAGATGATTAGTCTTTAACAGATTTTTCACTAATTATTTTATTCACTAATTATTTTATATTATTCATTTGTATTTATACAAGTAATATCTTAATGCATATTCCTTATGGAAAATTCTAAAGCCCCATTGGAATAAAGGCAAAATGTCCATTTTTCAGTGGTCTTTTTTTTTGAGACAAAGTCTCGCTCTGTCACCCAGGTTGGAGTGCAATGGTGGGATCTCGGCTCACTGGAACCTCCGCCTCCCGGGTTTGAGCAATTCTCCTGCATCATCCCCCTGGGGCAGCTGGGATTACAGGCACCTGCCACCACACCCAACTAATTTTTGTATTTTTAGTAGAGATGGGGTTTCACTATCTTGGTCAGGCTGGTCTCCAATTCCTGGCCTCAGGTGATCCACCTGCCTCGGCCTCCCAAAGTGCTGGGATTACAGGTGTGAGCCACTACACCCAGCAAACTGTTTTTCTAGTTGAATGTGCAAAAGCAACATAAAGAACCACTACAACTTCCTCATACATAATTTTAAAACTAGAGTAGGAAAAGTACTCCTAATTTATTATTACCTTGCCATGAAGTGGCCAGAGAATTAACTCCAGGAAGAGGGGACAATGGAAAGCATTGTAATTGGGTAACCATTATCCATATCTCCCCTTATTGAAAAAAAAAAATCTCCATTTTATCTGGGGCAGCAGTGTGTGCAGCTCCGTAACACTTTGTTGGATAATTACTTCCCAGATTCCTTTGCTTTTGAGGAGACCAGTGTGGCACACAATCCTGCCAATGAGACTTCATGGCAATCTGCATAGGAGGCTTCTGGGGTTTTTAAATCTTTGCAAAACGGACGAGAATAAGAAAAAAGTGTCCTTTTCCATTTCTTTCTGGTTTGAAAGTAGATGAGGTATTTAGAGCTATGGCAGCTATGGAACAATGAGGTGAAAAGAATAAAGACAAAAGTCAGCATGCTAAGGACACAGAGAAGAAAGAACTTGAACCCTTGGTTATATTTCAGAGGAACTGGACTAGGGATTGCCTCCCTCTAAATTTCTCTAGGTAAACACCAAATGTCCCTATGGTTTGGCTACTTTTAATTTCCTATTCTGTCAGTTGCTGCTGAAAGCGTTCCCAATACAAATATATATCTGTCTTGTTCTCTGTTTTAGTATTGAGAACTGTGCCCAACGTGTAGTAAGTGGTCAAAGAATGTTTGCTGAAAGAATAGAGTGAGTGGATTTTAGATCAGATTCTACGCATCATACCAGAACTTGTGGGTAGTAAAGTTGTTCTATTTATTTTACATTGAATTTTTAGTTTGAATATAATTTCCTTGAAACTATTTACCTTACACTGCTTTTTTCACACTAACAAAATCTCAGATTTGTTTATCCTTCCACATGTTATCTGAGGGAAGATAGACCCCTCTGCAGTCTCAGAAAAGCCTATCTTAATTGGTTTGGGCTAATCATGGTAGTCTCATATCCTTTGCACAACGAATGACTTATGCCTGCGTATGAGAGGCAACTGTGGCCAATGGGGCTAATTCTGTGGGGACTTAGGAAAAATATTCCCCATCAAATAGAAAGTGGTACATGGAAGATAATGATTCTAGGTCTTCACGAGATGTCAAGATATGCAGCAGCCACTTGGCAGCAATGAAGGACAAGGCTTGAGGACTAAGCCACCATGCAAAGAATGAGAGCATGAGGCTGGCACCATGGCTCATGCCTGTAATCCCAGCACTTTGGGAGGCCGAGGCAGATGGATCACTTAAGGTCAGGAGTTCCAGACCAGCCTGGTCAACATGGCGAAACCCTGTCTCTAATAAAAATACAAAAATTAGCTGGGAGCTGTGGCACATGCCTGTAATCCCAGCTACTCAGGAGGCTGAGGCAGGAGATCGTTTGAACCCGGGAGGCAGAGGTTGCAGTGAGCCAAGATCACACCACAGCATTCCAGCCTGGGCAACTGAGCAAGACTTCGTCTCAAAAATAAAAGGAAAAAAAAAAAAAAAGGAAAAAAAAGAGCATGGAGCAAGGGAAAGAACTTGAGTCCTTAATGATGACTGAGCCAATCCAGGAGCAGAACTACCTCTAGACTTCTTGCCATATAATAAAATAGGTATCCTTACAGTTTCATCACTTTTAATTTTTTCAATCTGCATCTGCTTGCTAGGGAATTACTTTTTTTTAATTACTTGCAGCCAAGAACATCATAAGTAGTATGTGGACTTAAACTGTCTTTCAAGTGTGTACACATAAGTAGTAACAAATCCCAATGTGTATTTTTCATCATCTTCAGATTTGGAGAGTCATTTTCTCAGTAAGAAGCATAAGAAAAATCACATAGTAAAAATATTTTCCAATTTTGATTCTGAGGGATAATTCAAAACCGTAGAATAATAAGTTCTGTTTCAGAAAAAAATTTAATACTTTAGATTTGGGAGTCTATAATCTGAAACATCTAGGTAAACTACAAACTGGCAAAATTTAAAACATACCCAGATAATGATTTCAAATTCTCAAAGCTACTTTTTAAGAATTCCCTTGAGGCTGGGTGTGGTGGCTCACGCCTGTAATCCCAGCATATTGGGGGCCAAGGCAGGTCAGGAGTTCAAGACCACCCTGACAAACATGGTGAAACTCCGTCTCTACTAAAAGTACGAAAATTAACTGAGTGTAATCCCAGCTATTCAGGAGGCTGAGGCAGAAGAATCGCTTGAACCTGGGAGATGGAGGTTTCAGTGAGCTGAGATTGCACCACTGCACTTTAGCCTGGGCTATAAGAGTGAAACTTCATCTCAAAAAAAAAAAAAAAAAAAGCTATTTGCTTGCATAAGCTTGACCTGGAGTAGGGATCAGGATTTCTAGGGCTTCCTCTGGGCTCATCCTATAGATATAGCATGTTGTAAGAAGGGGTGGGAATGTAGAACCAGGCACTTGTGTTAAGTGCCGCTGATTGTTTCTCTTAGATTAATAGGTGCCATGAGCACAGCACCACTGATTTCCTTATTCTACTGAGCACATTTTATTGCCATCATTAGCTTATCTGTCTAGCTGTTCCTCTAAATAATTTGCATCTTTACCTGGTGTGGTGGCTCATGCCTGTAATCCCAGCACTTTGGGGGAGGCCGAGGCGGGATGATCACCTGAGGTCGAGAGTTCAGGACCAGTCCTGGTCAACATAGTGAAACCTTGTCTCTACTAAAAATACAAAAATTAGCCAGGCATGGTGACATGCACCTATAGTTCCAGCTACTCAGGAGGCTGAGGCAGGAGAATCACTTGAACCCAGGAGGCAGAGGTTACAGTGAGCCAAATTGTGTCACTGCACTCCAGCCTGGGTGACAGAGTGAGACTCTGTCTCAAAAAAAAAAAAAAATTTGCTTCTTGAAGGAAGACAACATGTTTTGCTCATTTCTGTATTCCTGACAATGAAGATGGTACCTGGTACATAGTAGGTACTGAATGAAAGTGGGGAGAGGAGATTTTCTCTGGGGAAGCAGAATAAGGGGAAAATCTAAATATTGAATATCAAGGAGTTATGACTTGAAGTGTTTAAAAAACTAAAAAAAAAAAAAAGGTAGTCAGATCATAGAAAGATTAAGTGGTAACTAGAACTTACAAGGGTTAACTTAACTTTTATGGTTATTTTTTCCTTCTCCCTGGGAAAGTACCTTTGGGATCATGTGGTGTTTGTGCAAATCACTTGGGTCTACATGGCACAGAGTGGGGCTAAAGTGCAGATGAGGTGGAACTAAGAAAGAGCCTGTCCAAACAAGCATGATTTAGAGCAGTTGCCTCATATACTGGACCACTTTTTTAGTAGTGAAGGTGGCAGTGACATACTTTATGGCAGTCACAAGCTGCCTTTAGTATGTTAAGTGAATGAATACAGGCAACTCTTCTGGAACCTCAAGGATTTGTTGTTTCTTTCTCTCTTTAAAAAATTCAAAAATAAACTTACACCAACATTAATTTTAACCGAAGCTTTATTAGATGGTTACATTTACAAATTTACACTTCATTTGTGATAGTCCTTAATTATAATTATCAAGTACTCCTGTTTTGAAAAGTTAGTGAAACTTTCTCTGAAGAGCAGGGCTTTCTGTTCTACCTCCATACAAGGCACTATCAGTGTGGGAGGAAGGGCAAAACACTGTGCTAAACCTGGCCCCATCCCAGGTCTGCGAGTAACCCGGGGCCTTGGCCAAGTCAGCTAGCCTATCTACTGTTTGGTTTCTGCATTTGTAAAGCAGAGGCATGTGCGAAGACGATCTCTTATGATTTCCCCTAGCTCTAAAATTTTACTGTTATAGCATATTAAATGCCTATGTTTATAGGAACTGAAACTGGTGAAGGGTTAATATTTACTCTGTAAGCCAGGTTTATCACTTCATCCTTTATAATGAAATTTTCATCTTACACATTATTATATCATACATTTAAGAAACTATGGCAGCTATATAAAATAATACAAAAACTAAAAGGTATAATGAATATTTGATATATTTATTTTAATGTCGATTTCTACAAATATACAACATGCATACACCTAATTGGGATTATACTGCATAGAGAGCTTTGTATCCTTGATTTCACTGAATTTGGTATTGTGAACATTTCCCCATCTTATTTAAAAAATCCTTTAAAAGTAGTATTTTTGGCTAGGCTTGGTGGCTCAGGCCTGTAATCCCAGCACTTTGAGAGGCCACGACATGCGGATCACCTGAGGTCAGGTGTTTGAGACCAGCCTGGACAACATGGTGAAACCCTGTCTCTACTAAAACTACAAAAATTAGCTAGACATGGTGGTGTGTGCCTGTAATTCCAGCTACTCAGGAGGCCGAACCTCAAGAATTGCTTGAACCTAGGAGGTTCCTCAAAAGAAAAGAAAAATTTGTTTCCTTTATTACAAAATTTTATATTGTTAGATATAGTACGAATACAAATAAACTATACAAATAATTATTATAAGGTGAACATCTATAACTATGACCTCACTCAGTCACCCCAGAAATACTCTTTTTTTTTTTGAGACAGAGTTTCGCTGTTGTTACCCAGGCTGGAGTGCAATGGCCCGATCTCAGCTCACTGCAACCTCCACCTCCCCGGTTCAAGAAATTCTTCTGCCTCAGCCTCCTGAGTAGCTGGGATTACAGGCATGTGCCACCACTCCCGCCTACTTTTTTTGTATTTTTAGTAGAGACAGGGTTTCGCCATGTTGGTCAGGCTGGTCTCGAACTCCTAACCTCAAGTGATCCACCTGCCTTGGCCTCCCAAAGTGCTGGGATTACAGGTGTGAGCCACTGTGCCCGGCCAGAAATACTCTTATAATATAACCATCTCCCTCCCTACTGAAGTGAATTGCCCTAATGACTTTTAATCATTTATTTTTCTTTATAGTTTTGCTACGCTGTGTGCATCCCTATATATTATCATTTAGTGTTTCCCAAGAGTACAATTTTTAATGTATGCTTATTATTCTACTATATAAAGATATATACATTCATACAAGTACAACTTTTTAGATTACTTTATTTTTTGGTGGTTTTAAAAAATTTTATTTTTTGACTAGGTATCTATTTACATAATGCAAAATTTTAAATGTTTAAAAGGAAAGGCAATCAAAAGTCTTACTACTACTTTGTCCTCCAGCCATCTGGCTAGCTCCATAGCCAGTTTTTAGGAAGCTGTTTTTGAGGAAAATGAGCCTAAGAATGGTATTGATATTTTTTCAGCTTTAATGTCCTAAACTAACCTCCTAAGTAGGTACAAAAATGTAATTCTTAGAAAAGCATCCAAAAAGTTGATTTTTCTTTTATATGAAGTTGGCGTAATTTCTGGAGTAAGATATGTGATTTCACTCTTGAACTAGTTAAATGTGTAACATTGATTAGTTAACATGGATTGATTATGAAATAACCAAAGAAGGAAAATTAGGATCCAACTAGGTATAAATAGTGCGGTGGTATTTTACTTTGCTTAACTATGGAGCTGAGAGACCCAAGTTACTTTTTTTGTCTCTTGGGCATGATGGAAAACTCAACAGTTTCTTATGTTTTTGCTTTAGTAGATCAATAATGTCACGAAGATAACATGTTATATAAAAATGCATAATTCAGTTTGCATTAATGATAGAACTACCATTAACCTGTCTGAATAGTATACCATTTTTATGAATCAGGGTTCTTTGGCTGTAAGAAACAAAAACAAGCTCTGTGTAACCTAAATAAAGGGAATTTACTGGGAGAATTCGGGTACTCATTGTTTGGCAGAAAGGATGAAGATTCAGGCTTTGAAATGAACAGAGCCAATACAACTTACGAGGTCCAGGAACTGCTGATGACAAGAATGAGCTCATATGAAAACTGGCTTTGGATATTTTACTAGATTCTAATAGAAACTGTGTTCCTGATCATGGAACACCAGGTGACTATGCAACTAGATCTACTCACTAGGATATTATCAGATACAGTAAGAGATAAGTTTGGATGAATGGATGTATTTATGATAGAAATGAAACATTTACATCCAGCTTGACTATATTCAAAAGGCATGAATGAATTATATGCACATGTATCTCAAACTTCCAGGTCATCTGTCTCTGTTGCACCAATAACCCTCCCTTAACTCACATGTGGGCCTCATGGAGGGAGGGGAGTAAGTGGCCCCCTCTGACTAAGTGATGGACTAAGAAATAACTTGGCCCAGTTTACACATGAATTCTCACAGTACATTAGCGATAGTGGAAAGTAAACTGCCACCACATTATAGCTCCACTCAAGGACAGAGGGACAGTTGTGAAAAGAAATCCTCTCCCCAGGCAGGCAGTGTTATTAGTCCAGACTTATGCCGCCCGCGATGATCTCTTAGAAGTCCCCTTAGCTAATCTTGATCTTAACCTATATACCGATGGAAGTTCATTTGTGGAGAATGGGATACGAAGGGCAGGTTATGCCATAGTTAGTGATGTAATCGTACTTGAAAGTAAGCCTCTTCCCCCAGGAACCAGTGCCCAGTTAGCAGAACTAGCGGCACTTACCCGAGCTTTAGAACTGGGAAAGGGAAAAAGAATAAATGTGTATACAGATAGCAAGTATGCTTATCTAATCCTACATGCCTATGCTGCAATATGGAAAGAAAGGGAGCTCCTAGCCCTTGGGGGACCCCCATTAAATACCACAAGAAAATTATGGAATTATTGCATGCGGTGCAAAAACCCAAGAAGGTGGCAGTCTTACACTGCCAAAGTCATCAGAAAGGTGAAGGAGAAAAGGCAGAAGGAAACTGTCGGGCAGATGCTGAGGCCAAAATTGCTGCAAGGCAGAACCCTCCATTAGTAATACTTACGGAAGGATCCTTGGTATGGAACAACTCCCTCCAAGAGATTAAGCCCCAGTATTCCCTGACTGAAACAGAATAGGGACTTCCACGGGGGCATAGTTTTCTCCCCTTGGGGTGGTTTAACGACAGAAGAAGGAAAGAGAGAAAGAGACAGTCAGAGAGAGAGAGAGAGGAAGCAACAGAGAGACAAAGCAAAGAAGAAGTTAAAGAGAAAAAGAGATGGAAGTAGTAAAGAAAAAACAGTGTACCCTATTCCTTTAAAAGTCAGGGTAAAGTTCTGTCTACTCAGCCAAGGTGTATTCTTCTTATGTGGAACGTCAACCTGTATCTGCCCCCCAACTAACTGGACTGGCACCTGCACCTTAGTCTTTAACATTGCCCCAGGAAATCAGACTCTATCAGTACCCCTCAAAGCTCAAGTCTGTCAGCGCAGACCAATACAACTAATACCCCTACTTATAGTATTAGGAATGGCTACTGCTACAGGAACCGGAATAGCCAGTTTAGCTACTTCATTATCCTACTACCACACACTCTCAAAAGAATTCTCAGACAGTTTGCAAGAAATAACGAAATCTATCCTTACTTTACAATCCCAAATAGACTCTTCAGCAGCAGTGACTCTCCAAAACCGCAGAGGCCTAGACGTCCTCACTGCTGAGAAAGGAGGACTCTGTGCCTTCTTAGGGGAAGAGTGGTGTTTTTATGCTAACCAGTCAGGGACAGTACGAGATGCCACCTGGCATTTACAAAAAAGGCTTTTGAAATCAGACAATGCCTTTCAAACTCTTATACAAACCTCTGGAGTTGGGCAACATGGCTTCTCCCCTTTCTAGTTCCCGTGGCAGCCATCTTGCTGTTACTCACCTTTGGGCCCTGTATTTTTAACCTTCTTGTCAAATTTGTTTCCTCTAGAATCAAGGCCATCAAGCTACAGGTGGTCTTACAAGTGGAACCCCAAATGAGCTCAACTAGCAACTTCTACCGAGGAACCCTGGACCGACCTGCTGGCACTTTCCTTGGCCTAGAGAGCTCCCCTCTGGAGGACACTACAACTGCAGGGCACTTCATCGCCTCTATCCAGCAGGAAGCAGCTAGAGCGGTCATTGACCAAATTCCCAACAGCAGTTGGGGTGTCCTGTTTAGAGGGGGGATTGAGAGGTGACAAGGTGCGAGCAGCCCTCCCTCTCGGCACCTCCTGGGCCTCAGCATCCACTCTGGCAGCACTTGAGGAGCCCTTCAGCCTGCCACTGCACTGTGAGAGCCCCTCTCTGGGCCAGCAGCTGTGGAGGGGGCACCGGGTCCCCCAGCACTGCCAGCCTGCCTGCCCTGCCCTCGAATTCTCACCCCACCTCAGCCACCTCCCCTGCAGGGCAGGGTTTGGGACCTGCAGCCCCCGCCCCACCATGGGCTCCCAGGTGACCTGAGCTATGCCCTGCCCCCTGCTCCGTGGCGCCCTGTCCCATGGACCGCCCAAGGGCTGAGGAGTGCAGGCGCGCAGCTCAGGACTGGCGGGCAGTTCCACCTGCGGTCCTGGCGTGGGATCCGCTAGGTGACACCAGCTGGGCTCCTGAGTCAGATGGGGACTTGGAGAACTTTTATATCTAGCGGGAGGATTGCATATGCAACAATCAGCACTCTGTATCTAGCTAATCTGGGGGGGACTTGGAGAACTTTTATGTCTAGCTAAAGGATTGTAGATGCACCAATCAGCACTCTGTGTCTGGCTCAAAGTTTGTAAACTCACCAATCAGTACTCTGTGTCTAGTTAATCTAGTGGGGACTTGGAGAACTTTTATATCTAGCTAAAGGATTGTAAATACACCAATCAGCACCCTGTGTCTAGCTCAAGGTTTGTAAAGGCACCAATCAGTGCTCTGTGTTTAGCTAATCTAGTGGAGACTTTGAGAACTTTTATGTCGAGCTAGACGATTGTAAATACACCAATCAGCACTCTGTGTCTAGCTCAGGGATTGTAAATGCACCAACCAACACTCTGTCAAAATGGACCAGTCAGCTCTCTGTAAAATGGACCAATCAGCTCTCTGTAAAATGGACCAACCAGCAATCTGTAAAATGGACCAATCAGCAGGATGTGGGTGGGGTCAGAGAAGGGACTAAAACCAGGCTGCCTGGTGGCAACCCACTAGAACCCCTTTCCACATTGTGGAAGGTTTGTTCCTTTGGTCTTTGCCATAAATCTTGCTGCCATTCACTCTTTGGGTCTGCACTGCCTTTATGAGCTGTAATACTCACCATGAAGATCTGTAGCTTCACTCCTGAGGCCAGAGAGAGCATAAATCCACTAGGAGGAATGAACTACTCAGGATGGGAGGAACGAACAATTCCAGATGCACCACCTTAGGAGCTGTAACACTTGCTGGGAAGGTCTGCAGCTTCACTCCTTAAGCCAGTGAGACCACGAACCCACCAGAAGGAGGAAACTCCAAACACGTCCGAACGTCAGAAGGAACAAATCCAGACACACCATCTCTAAGAACTGTAGTTTGCACCGTAAGGGTCTGTGGCTTCATTCTTGAAGTCAGTGAGACCAAGAACCCACAAATTCTGGACACATTATGAGTAGTGTGAATGATCATTCACTTGGTATGGAGAGAGAAATGTACTTTGTATAGATATATGGGGACTGTGGGGAAGGTGGGAATGTCTTGGCTGGTTTGTCAGGGGTAAGGCATCCTGATACTGGCTCTCCCGTCTTCCTTTCCTCATTCTTCTACTCCCTAACTCCTGCTTCCGTGGGATTGCAGGGATACTAGTAAGATAGTGTCATGTGAACTTTTGTCTCAGGATGTTTTGAGGGAAATCAACTTCTCTGAGATGTTCTATGAGAGATTTGTGGGCAATTCAGACTCCCTGACCAAATTACACATGCTCCACCAGAGCAAAGATACATACATGTTCAGTGGTAGCTCAAGCTGTTTTTATGACCTTTTTTCTTATTTTGGAAACAAAATGAAGAGAAGCTTGTTCAATTTATTTTTGATAACTTTCAAGTATGCCCTGTCTCTTAAAATCTACTAGGTTAACCATTTATAAAATAAGTGGGTTAGCAATCAGAGATAGAAATCTATTTGTGAACAGACTGAATAAGAAAATTGTGTCATCAACAAAACAGGAAGAGCTGGGCACAGTGGCTCATGCCTGCAATCCCAGCTCTTTGGGAGACCGAGGAGGGCAGATCACGAGGTCAGGAGTTCAAGACCAGCCTGGCCAACATAGTGAAACCCCGTGTCTACTAAAAACACAAAAAATTAGGTGGGTGTGGTGGTGGCTACCTGTAATCCCAGCTACTTGGGAGGCTGAGGCGGGAAAATCACTTGAACCTGGGAGGTGGAGGTTACAGAGAGCCGAGATCCCACCATTACACTCCAGCCTGGGTGGCAGTGCAAGATTTTGTCTCAAAAACAACAACAACAAAATAAAACAAGAAGAACCTACCTCATCTCCTTTCCTTCAGAAAAATCAGTATGTAATCAAAATTTTTATTTTCTTTGAAACTACCCAAAAGGTTGAATTTGACTTTTTCTCGATACTATCCATTATGTCAGTCAAAAACCTAAGCAAAGAATGTAAATAACTTTCAAAATATTTCCTCCATTCTACTCCTTGATGAGTCTAAAGTTAACTGGAAACTGCCTCCCTCAGTTTAGCATTTGGCACATCTCTTTTTAAGGACTTCCAAGATACCCTGTGTCCATTACAAATAAAAAATGGCATCCGGGCGTGGTGGCTTACACCTGTAATCCCAGCACTTTGGGAGGCCGAAGTGGACGGATCACTAGGTCAGGAGTTTGACACCAGCCTGATCAATATGGTGAAACCCCGTCTCTACTAAAAGTACAAAAATTAGCCGGGCATGGTGGTGTACACCTGTAGTCGTAGCTACTCGGGAGGCTGAGGAAGAAGAATTGCTTGAACACGGGAGGCAGAGGTTGCAGTGAGCCAGCACTGTGCCATTGCACTCTGGCATGGGCGACAAAGCGAAACAAAAAACAAAACGAACAAAACGAAAAAAGAATGGTAGAATTAATTTCTTTCTTTTTTTTTTTTCTTTTCTTTTCTTTTTTTTTTTCCTTTTCTCTTTTTTGAGACAGAGTCTTGCTGTATTGTGCTCTCGGCTCACTGCAACCTCCACCTCCTGGGTTCAAGCGATTTTCCTACCTCAGCCTCCCGAGTAGCTGGGACTACAGTTATGTGCCGCCACACCTTGCTAATTTTTGTATTGTTAGTAGAGACGGGGTTTAACCATGTTGACTAGGCTGGTCTTGAACTCCTGCCCTTAAGGTGATCGACCCACCTCGGCC
>NW_012115611.1:3323073-3333810 GCF_000951035.1 Colobus angolensis palliatus | reverse complement strand
AGCCTCCCCAGTAGCTGGGACTACAGGTGTGCACCACTACATCTGGCTAATTTTTTGTATTTTTAATAGAGATGGGGTTTCACCATTTTGGCCAGGGTAGTCTTGAACTCCTGATCTCAGGTGACCCACCCGCCTCAGCCTCCCAAAGTGCTGGGATTATAAGCATGAGCCACTAGGCCCTGCCTCCCTCTCATTTTTTCCTTTTTTAAAAAAGCAAAGCTCTCACAGACTTGAAATAACCTGTTAGCCATGTGCAGTAGCTCACGCCTGTAATCCTAATACTTTGGGAGGCTGAGGCAGACCAGATCACTTGTGGTCAGGAGTTCGAGACCAGCCTGACCAATATGGCAAAATCCCATCTCTACTAAAAATACAAAAATTAAGCAGGCATGGTGGCACGCACCTCTAATCCCAGTTACTCAGTAGGTTGAGGCAGGAGAATCGAGCCCAGGAAGTAGAGGTTGCAGTGAGTCGAGATTGCATCACTGCACTCCAGCCTAGGTGACAGAGTGAGACTCTGTCTCAAAAAAGAAAAAAAAAAAAAAACTAGTTGCCAGGTGTGATGGCTCATGCCTACAATCCCAGCATTTTGGGAGGCCGAGGCGGGCAGATCACCTGAGGTAGGGAGTTTGAGACCAGCCTGACCAACATGGAGCAATCCCGTCTCTACTAAAAATACAAAGTAGCTGGGCGTCATGGTGCATGCCTATAATCCCAGCTACTTGGGAGGCTGAGGCAGGAGAATCACTTGAACCCAGGAGGCAGAGGTTGCGGTCAGGCGAGGTCGCGCCATTGCACTCCAGCCTGGGCAACAAGACTGAAACTCAGTCTCAAAAAAATAATAATAATAATTAAAAATAAAAACAAAATAACCTGTCAGAAGTTACTCAGGCATGAAGCAGAGAAGCAAGGTTTCTCACCCCAGCTGTCCACTTCTTAAGCCAGTGCTTAAGACCACTGTCTTCTTTGGATCAGTGATGGCTACTCTATGAGATGACAATCTTTGTTTTTCATTGTAATTCTCCTTCATAACCTCAAGTTTTCAGTAAGTTCTGTTAAATGCTGTAGCTTGGCTTTAGCTCTGCTTTGTGAGTTAAGGGAGGGGCCTCTGTTACCACTTATGAGAAAAATTTGGGCAGACAATACTGGCCAGGAGAAGCTTATTAAAGTGAGCTGCGGGGATTGGAGCAGGATGCCTGCCTGAGGGGATGATAACAGCAGTGTGTGCTTGTTTCAGAGAGAGATGTCTAAGAACTTGAAGCACCCACAGAAAAGTATGGAATTATGGAAACTTGAGTTATCGTTACCTGGGTTGCTAAATAAGGAGCTCAGAAGGCTGGGGAATTTGGGCATATGGTTGCATGAGTCTCTGATATTTGGTTTCTACTCCTAGACTTAATGTAAATTGGACATATAGACTGAACCAAATCCCACCTTGCTGCTAATTCCAAAACAGCCTTGCACTCTGCTCTGTTCCCCTCTTGGGCTCAAGAGGGGTTGGATTGGTCAGGTTGCATAGAGCCTAAAGGTGTCCTACAGCAGAAGGCGTTTAACAACATAGAAGACGTTAGCAGGTGTTCCATAGGTGATGTACAGAGAAAAACCCATACTTACAGATTGTGCTGAACTGGAAATTGCTGCTGCAGTTATGAAGATTTTTATGCAGCTGAAGCAGGAAAGAACTATCTCTCATTCAAATGCTACAAAAAGAGAGGTTTTCTTCTCTATTATCCAAAGAACCTACTGTAAAGAAATAAAAGGGATTGAAAAACTCTTAAAGCCCCACCCACAGCAACTGGACAACTTTTCAGGAATCTAATATAGAACAATCTATGAATTAGGGATTACCCTTCCCATTTGACAAAGTTGAGCACAGTATTGCTTATTTGAGGTAACACAGCTGCTCAGTAGTAGAACTAGGAGAGCTGGCACAGAACTGACTGTACTATACTTTTTCTTGCACTCTGTTCAGCTTTTGTGAAAATTTCCAAGATTCTCTTCCAATAGGAGGCCACGTATGTCCACATGTTAATGTAAAAATTATTAGGTTTGATTGTTTAATGAAAAATTCTATATATTGTAGGTGCTGTACAAGACTTAAACAGGTCACTAACTAAGCAAACAAACCAGAACTGATTTACTTTGGAATTGGTAAAAATAATCACATAAACAACGTATACACAAAGCAGATTCACTTGACTTTTACACGTTTTTCTAAATTCCTAAAGAATGTAGGATTTGGGAAACCATCAAGATGATAATTTAATGTAGAGTTTTAAAAAGCACGTGCTATAGGTGGGTGCTAATAATACATTAATAAATTCCATGTAACCTCAAGTAAGTACCAAATGGCCTTTGGGTATACTACCACCATCGGGTTTGCTTTCTACATCTCTTTGGTTACCCTATAGTGTTCCCTGTGTTAATCAACTCAATATCACTTTTCATTGTTGGGAAGAGTTTCCCATAAAGTTCCTCAATTAATTCCTGTTCTCTTTCATTCCCTAACCACATGAACTGCTGTAAGAACTCAGTTGTCTCACAGACAGAACAGTGTAACAGGGAGAAACCACATGAAAACATTGTTTCACTGTCCTGTCCTTGTTCAAGCATTGTGTCCACCATCTTTGATAAAATGACAAGCTTTGGGTTTTGAGTTTCTGTTATGACTACAGTGAACCTTGACGGACTGCCATGACTACAGCGAACCTTGACTGACTGCCTACTACTTGCCAGACATTGTGTAGGTGAAGATCAGAGAACAAGACTGATCCCAGATGCTGCTTTCATAAAACTTATGTTCCAATGGGAGCCAATAGAAAATGGAATGTAGAGATAAGCTCCTGGCATTAGTGCTCTGTTACAAATGACAAATAACAATAGAGATGAGATAGGGAATAATGGGTTGGGGCAGGCAAGGCTGCTCTGACCAGGTTTTTTTAAACTGAAATCTGCATCACAGGAAGGACCCAGAAATACAGGCTTTGACCTGTTTGAACATCTGATCAGGTAAGAAACTTTTGGCAAGTCATTAAAACTTTCAGTCTGTGTTTTCCTCTTCAAATAAGAAGCATGACAAGATGGGGCATGGTGACTCACCTCTGTAATCCCAGCACTTTGGGAGACCGAGACAGGTGGATCACCTGAGGTCGGGAGTTCGAGACCAGCCTGGCCAGCATGGAGAAACCCTCTGTCTACTAAAAATACAAAATTAGCTGGGTACAGTGACGCATGCCTGTAATCCCAGCTACTCGGGAGGCTGAGGCAGGAGAATCGCTTGAACCCGGGAGGCGGAGGTTGCAATGAGCTGAGGTTATGCCATTGCACTCCAGCCTTGGCAACAATAGCGAAACTCTGTCTTAAAAAAAAAAAAAAGTAAAAGAAAAACAAAAAGAAACATGACAAATCTATAGAACTGTGAAGAACAAGGAAATAATTTCTCAGATAACTTCATATGTGGGAAGAGAATTACCTATGCTAGGTCAGCCATTGAACATAGAATTTATGTCAACTATCTCACTAATCATAATTCCCATAAAATATAAAGGGCTATAAAAGGATTGTTGTTGTCATTCAACTCTGTTTTCTGTAGTCCTCCTTTCCTACAATGACTCCTGTGGCCACTTAAGCTGAATGTGGAAAAAAATAGCACAACTACTTATTTTTCCTCTGTGCCTTTCTTATTCCAACTTTCTCTTAGTGTTGGGCAATGTTATAAAGATGTTAGACAGATGTTATTTTCTTTTATTTTGTGTGAGACGGAGTCTCGCTCTGTCACCTAGGCTGGAGTGCAGTGGTGTGATCTCGACTCACTGCAACCTCCACCTCGTGGGTTCAAGTGATTATCCTGCCTCAGTCTCCTGAGTAGCTGGGATTACAGGCACCTGCCACCAAGCCTGGCTAATTTTTGTACTTTTAGCAGAGATGGGGTTTCACCATGTTGGCCAGGCTGATCTCGAACTCCTGGCCTCAGGTGATCTGCCCGCCTTGGCCTCCCAAAGTGCTGGGATTACAGGAGTGAGCTACTACACCCAGCCCTTTCTAATATTTTAATCATGCCTGTAATCCCACCACTTTGGGAGGCTGACGCCTCTCTTGAGTCCAGGAGTTTGAGACCAGCCTGTGCAACATAACGATACCCCATCTCTACAAAAATGTTTTTTAAAAAATTAGCCAGATGTGGTGATGTGCACCTGTAGTCCCAGCTACTTGGGAGGCTGAGGCAGGAGGATTACTTGAGCCCAGGAGTTTGAGGTTAAATAGTGAGGACAATGGAGTGAGACCCTATCACTAAAAAATAAAAATAAAAACTAAGATTTCAATCAAGGATTTTTGTTGTAACCTTCGAATCTTTGTTCTCTTTCACTCTTAACATCCATGTGGATGCTCAGACTATCTTTGGATCCTATACAGGCAGAAGCATGAGCTCTTGACACAACCACTTCCTGGCTGAGTGATGTTAAATTATCTATTTGAGTTTCATATATAAAGTAGGGATGATAGTAGTACCTACCTCATAGGATTGTTGTTGTAAAGAGTAGGCTGGGCATGGTGACTCATGCTTGTAATCCTAGCACTTTGGGAGGCTGAGATGGGAGGAAGACTGAGCTCAGAAGTTCAAGGTTATAATAAGCTATAATTGCACCACTGCACTGTCTCAAAAAAAAAAAAAAAAAAAGAAGCAAATGGTTTAATACCTCTAAAGTTACTTCAAATAATAAACACTTTATAACTGTTGCCTATTTTATAACCCACTTCCTGAATCTATTTCTTTTTTATCTTATCCAGGTCTTTTTTATCTCACTTAAGCTCTTGCCACTCCCTTGTGTATAGTGATGCCACACAGCTATCTGCAACCTTGTCTTAATTGCCTATAATTCCATCATTCATGCACTCCACAAATATTTATAAGGCGCTTATTATGTATGTGTCATTGTACTAGTGGCTATGGCAGATTCTCAAAATAGAAAATATAGTCTCTGCCATCAGTAAGGTCAAAATCTAGCTAAGGAAGGGACTAATATACATGGAAAATGCTACACAACAAAATGTGTTAAATAGTCTTATAAATTAATACAAGATGGCCAGGCACTGTGACTCACGCCTGTAATCACAGCACTTCGGGAGGCTGATGTGGGCAGATTGCTTGAGGTAAGGAGTTCGAGACCAGCCTGGTAAACATGTGAAATCCCGTGTCTACTAAAAATACAAAATTAGCCGGGCATGGTGGCAGGTGCCTGTCATCTCGGCTACTTGGGAGGCTGGGGCAGGAGAATCACTTGAACCTGAGAGGCAGAGATTCCAGTAGGCCAAGATCACACCACTGCACTCCAGCCTGAGTGACAGAAAGTGAGGCTCCATCTTAAAATAAAATAAATTAATTAATTAATATAAGAGGAGTCTAAGACATTACATGTGAGAGTTCCATTTACAAACATGCATGTCATCCTTTATTGCTATAAGAATTAGTATGCATTTTTTTTCCAGGCTTATGCAGTATTTATTAAATTTTCTCTTGATCCTTATACTAATCCCCTCATTAGATTTAAGAATCTTTGAGCCCGGCTGTGGTGGCTCACGCCTATAATCCCAGCACTTTGGTAGGCCAAGGCAGGCAGATTGCTGGAGGCCAGGAGTTCAGGACCAGCCTGGTCAGTATGGTAAAACCCATCTCCACTAAAAATACAAAAATTAGCCGGGCATGGTGGTGCATGCCTGTAATCCCAGCTACTAGGGAGGATGAGGCAGGAGAATTGCTTGAACCAGGGAGGCGGAGTGCCGAGATCGCACCACTGCACTCTAGCCTGGGCTACAGAGTGAGACTCCATCTCAAAAAAAAAAAAAAAGAAAAGAAAAGAAAAAAGAAGATTTAAGAAGAGGGACTAGATCTACAGTACAGTGTTAGTGCATAGGCTCTGGGGGCAGAAGGATCTCTTCTCTGCTACTTGTTAACTGTGAGAGGGAAGCTTGCTCAGCTTCTCTCAGCCTCATTTCCTCATCTAGAAAATGAGGATAAAATAATACTTTTTTGGGGTTAATGTAGGATCGAATGATATACTTCATGTGAACCCTTATGCAAAATCTGGCATTTGTAAATGTGCAATAAACATAAATTATAAAAATAATTGTGTTTTATAGAACTTCTGGTATATAAAAAACCTATAATTTATGGAGTATCTAGTACAGTGCTGTGTCAATAGTGGACAGTGAAGTAAATGTGTTATTATATAGGTTAATAGACAGTGGAAACTTTCTATCCTCATCCTCAAAGGCGTAAAATGCATGGTATTTTGATATTTACTAAAGCAAGAGATTAGAACTTATAGGAATTAACACTGAAAACAGTAGCCAATGTCTTTCCAGCAAGTATCTTGTTTCAGAACATTGTTCTACTGATACTATATAATTTAGTGGAATGTCAAGTATTTGTCATCGCACTCTAAATGAAATAATAAAACTTAGAATGTATAGAATGTAAAAAGACAATAGAGATATAGCAAGTTAAAGTTTTGCCTATGGCACACCGTTTCTTTAGAAACAGAACAGCTGAGTTCAGTGGTTCATGGGGGAGGATTGGTTCCTGGGGGAGGATTGTGTGAGAGCCCAGGAGTTTGAATCCAGCCTGGGCAACAGAGCAAGTCCTTGTGTCTAAAAGAATGAAAAGAAGTAGAACAGAGTGCTTTAAAAATTTTCAAATGCTATTCTTCTTTAGAAATTAGATAATGTGTCTTTCAGTAATTGGTACAATGCCAATTCTCAAAGACCTTGAAATACGAATCTGTAATTAAAATCAGAAATTTGAGCCACAAAGTTACAGAGACACATATTCTTCACGTTTCATTATTTCTCTTTATTTCTTTGACACTCTTACTCCTCTATTACATATGTGTGTATATACATATTACATGTTATGTGTAATATGTGTATATTCTGCTTATATATCTTATATTAAGAGTGAACACATAAGACTTATAATGATAAGATAAGCTGCTATAGGCTGCTGCTTTGTGGTAAATATGGGGATCCAAGGAGCCATAGAAATTACTTCTTCTGGCCAGGAGTGGTGGTTCATGTCTATAATCCCAGCACTGTAGGAGGCTGAGGCGGGCGGATCACCTGAGGTCAGGAATTCGAGTCCAGCTTGGCCAACATGGTGAAACCTTGTCTCTACTAAAAATACAAAACTTAGCTGGACACGGTGGCACATGCCTGTAATTCCAGCTACTTGGGAGGCTGAGGCAGGAGAATCACTTGTACCCGGGAGGCAGAGGTTACAGTGAGCCAAGACTGAGCCACTGCACTCCAGCCTGGGTGACAAAGACTCCGTCTCAAAAAAAAAAAAAAAAAAAGGAAAAATAAATGATTTCTTCTTTCTTTCTTTTCCAAGGGCACCTGAGATACAATGATTCACCTTCTTGATTGTTGAAAATTGAATCGACTTTTGAAAAGCAATTTTAGTTTTATAAAGTCACAATTTATAAAGCTTCAGAAGTCATTCCCAGGGGATGCTTAAGGATGAATCATCAAAGAACTGATACCTGAATCAGAGAGTGATCATTCTTGGGGCTTAGAAGTGTCAGACAAATAGGCTCATGATTTGGCTTTACATAAACAGGCCAGGAAGAGATGGCTGAGGAGCCGATAGTCATGGTACTAGAAAGGTCAAGGGAGGAATATCTCCTCTCCACACAGGTTTTGCTCTTGTCAACAAGAGAGACCCAAGATCCTATGGACACAACAACTCAGTGTTTCCTAGGATAGCCTAAAAGTTTCCACACCTGAATGAAATTCTAGAAACCAAATTTTTAAACTGAACATCTGGATAGTCCTGCTGAGATGTCAACCTCAAACTGTTGGAGTTGAAATCTAAGGAATATTTCTTCCATCTGACCTGAAGAGTTTGGGAAAAGGGAAAGAAAATGGATTTTTGTCACATATAAGCTGAGTCAGATGGCTGATTACATTTCATTAAATTTTGTTAAGAAATCTGTGCTCTGCAAATTCATTGCTTTTTACATGTTTGCATTTCCTTTACTTCCTTGTAGTTTTACAATGAAAGCACTTTTCATTTTGTTTTAAACCCATACGGGGTATTTGTGACCTCATTCTCCTAACAGATAAGAGTCCTTCCTATTGAAGCAGTTAACCAAAGCAGACATTCAGGAAAAAGTATTGTGATGACAAAATATATTTTGTCTTCTCAGACCTGGAAGGGTTGAGGAAGAGGTTTGGGGAGAGGAAAGAGGGGGCAATAAGACATTGGAGAAATGTTAATAAAGAGTACCAATGGTGTTCACGTCTATAAACATAACCCAAAGCAGAATAGTCTGTAAAATGTGAAGTTCAGAGCTAAATCAGCACTTCAGGCAAAAATGACATTTCTTTCTCAGCTTTATGAGACAGAATTCTGTAAGCCATATAACTTTGAATATCTTTAAAAATGCAATCATTTCTCAAAAGTACTCAGCCTGAAGTGTGATTTTAAAGTTGGATTTAGACGTAAAAGTTAAGCCATTACACCTACACCTGTGTGTTTACTGAACTTTATATAGATGTGTATTTACTGGGCAACGACTGATATTGTCTTCCTTGAGTACATGCTGTTCTGTGCCCGGAAAAGGTTTGCTGTCTTTGTGTGGTTGCCTTAAATGTCAAGGCTGCTGCTGCAATCCCTTCTACCTCAGCAGGGCTGTGTGCACACCCACTAGCCTTAATAAAGAGGTAAGGTCTTAGGAAACAGAGTTAAGATAGAAAAATGTCCTTTTATGCATGAACCCAGTCAGAACTCTGCCTTGATGTTTAACTCACTCATAGCTTTAAACATGTAACAACAGTTAGGCACACAAGTGTTGCAAAGTCACTGTATAATTACGGATGTTTTCAAAGGAATTAGCATATAGTTACTATGAAAAACATGTCCTATTTTGTGGAAACTATGCAATTAACTTGTCCTAGACTAATAAATTAAAGGTAGTATAAGCTCATATAACAGCTACAAGAAGGACAGGATGGCTGGCAACACATTTATTGAGATCACTTTGAATTTACCAGCCTCTTTCTTCTCAGTGCATAGATAGGTGTGTCCTGATTTAAGGAAGTTATGCACATGCCTGCATTTACAAAATAGATGTTTTAGGAAGGTTGAACATACTTGGTTAGGAGAAAGAACATTAAGTAGAATAAAGAAGAAGGAAAAAGTTGTGAAAATGATGCTCATATCATTGGATACAAATTTGAAGTAGAACTAGAATGACAGTAAAACATACATGAATTTTTCTTTTTTTTGAGATGGTCACTCTTGTTGCCCAGGCTGGAGCTCAATGGTGTGATCTTGGCTCACTGCAACCTCCGCCTCCTGAGTTCAAGTGATTCTCCTGCCTCAGCCTCCTGAGTAGCTGGGATTACAGGCCCGCATCACCACGCCTGGCTAATTTTTTGTATTTTTAGTAGAGACGGGGTTTCACCATGGCCAGGCTGGTCTTGAACTTCTGACCTCAGGCGATCCACCTGCCTTGGCCTCCCAGAGTGCTGGGAATTACAGGCGTGAGCCACCACGCCCGGCCACGTATATGAATGTATACTGTGAGTCCACACTAGCACACGGCACTTGCAGAAATTCAATTTGTAAGCAATTCACCAGAAACCCATCTATTGCAATTAGAAAGACATCCCTGTACCATACCCAGGAAGTTATTGATTATTTATTATATTTTAAAAGACTCTTTAATCTTCTGTGTCTTCTGCCTATTCATATTTCATTATAACTGGCCTAAATTTGATTGAAAAAGAGAAACAGTTCTCTAGTTTGTTTTTCCATGGAGGGTTTGGGAGGATTTTGAAGGATTTTACTGATCACCTTTGGATCTCCTTTAGAATCTGGCTTTGGTGTGTTTTGAGGAAAAGACCTAGGGTCTCCCAGGTTAGGTAGGAATTGCTAGAACTGGATGGCTGACCTCCTAAGTGCCCAGCCCTGAAGTGGTGATAAATGCCAATTTTGGCATTTTTGATGTCTTCCAAGCAAAAAACATTGCTGTAGGGCAGGGAGCAGACTGACTTACACTCCAGGTTAAAGTTCTGGAAGATCTGGGGTCTTGGTGACCTCTCAGCTTTCAGTCAGGGCCACCCCTCAGCATGTTCACCATAGAGAAGAGAAAGGTGCTGGTTAACTCTGCCCTGGGAAAGGGCCAGATAGTTGGTAAAACATTATTTCTGAATGTGTCCATGAGGGTAGTTTCAGAAGAGATTAACATTGGAATTAGTAGACTGAGTAAAAAAGATCCACCATCACCACTGTGGGCAGGCATCATCCAACCCGTTGAGAGCCCTAATCAAAAAAAAAAAAGGGTTGAGGAAGGATGAATTCATTGTCTCTTCTTGGGTGGGGTGTCTGTCTTTTCCTGCCCTTGGATATCTGCACTTTTTCATACTTGAACTGGGACTTACACCATTGGCTCCCATTGGTCCCAGGCCTTTGGACTTGGAATGGGACTTAAGCACCAGCTTTCCTGTGCATCCAGCTTGCAGACAGATCATGAGACTTCTCAGCCTCTGTAAGCATGTCAGCCAGTCCCTCCTGGTGAATCTCTTTCTGTGCGTCTATAGATACCCTTTTGGTAGCCAGGTGTGATGGCACATGCCTGTAATCCCAGCTACTTGGGAGGCTGAGGCAGCAGGAGAATCGTTAGAGCCTGGGAGACAGAGGTTGCAGCGAGCTGCAATTGCACCACTGCACTCCAG
>NW_012115611.1:3314462-3316998 GCF_000951035.1 Colobus angolensis palliatus | reverse complement strand
ACCACACCCGGCTATCAGTTGCTCTTTTTAATTGCAGAAGACACTGTTTTTGAGTAATAACAATGAAAACTCACACCTCTAATTCCAGATATTCTCATATTTTTCCAGACAATTATTGGGAAAAGAAAGCTGTAGGGGGCTTATTGGTCAAAGAAAATGAAGAGATGAATTTCCCTTCATGAAAAAAGCTGAAAGGAAGGCAGGAAAAGGTGATGACAATGGCTTCCTGCTCATCAAGGTATGGAGCAGAGTTGTGAGGAGTCCAGGAATGGGGATCAATCAGCCTGAGCTCTGCCCCTTACTACCTGTGGCATGCTGGGAAAATTACCTAGCAGCCTGACCTTCTCTTCTCTCACTTGCAAAAGAATAGTACTTAGCTAATAAAGTAGTTATGAGGATTAAGCTAAGTGACACAGTATATCTAGAGCACTTAACACAGTAGTAGGTATTATCATTTGTGATAAAAGGTGTGTCTTCTCAATATCAAGCTTCCAGCTAAGGAGAAATTAGTCTCTGCTTGGGATATTTGTGACTGTGAGTTTATCTTGTCAGAAAAGCAGTTGGATATTATTAATATGGAAAAGCTTCCCTGATGTGCATTATTGGTTAGCTGATCACACAATTTTAGGATTATGAAAGTATTTAGAGTTTATAAAATTCAGTGCCTTCAAAGCTAGTAGATTTTTCTCTTTTTTTTTTGAGACGGAGTCTTGCTCTGTTTCCCAGGTTGGAGTGCAGTAGCGTGATCTCAGCTGACTGCAACCTCCACTTCTTGGGTTCAAGCAACTCTCCTGCCTCAGCCAGTAGCTGGGATTACAGGTGCCCACTACCATGCCAGGCTAAATTTTGTATTTTTAGTAGAGATGGGGTTTCACCGTGTTTGCCAGGCTGGTCTCAAACTCCTGGCCTCAGGTGATCCACCCACCTCGGCCTCCCAAAGTGTTGGGATTACAGGCATGAGCCACCATGCTCAGCCCTGTTTTATTTCTTGTGAGGCTCCATGCAGGATTTTGAGGATTTACACCACTGAAAAACTCTGAAGTCTGTGTTCATTTTTTTGTCTCCTGAAGCCCATGCAAGAAGACAAGTTTGAGTTCTCTTAACATTCAGGTTAGCTTTTGAGTTATCAAGCAAAAAATATTAAAGAGTAATGTTGAAAGATAATTTTGGCATTTTTGAATGTCTTCCAAGCAAAAAGCATTGACAACTTTGTTAGAGAATATTTGCAAAATTTGCTGTAGGGCAGGGAGCAGACTGACTTACACTCCAGGTTAATAAAGCTAGTTTCCCTCCCTCCTTGGAGATAGTCCAGGTGATAAAGATAATATCTCTTTCTGTGTCAGAAGGCAGATTTGTTTCCTGATCAAGATAATAAAGACAGGCCAGGTGTGGTGGCTCACGCCTGTAATCAGCACTTTGGAAGGCTGAGGCAGGTGAATCACCTGAGGTTGGGAGTTCGAGACCAGCCTGGCTAACATGGTAAAACCCTGTGTCTACTAAAAATACATAAACTAGTTGGGCATGGTGGCATGCGTCTTCAATCCCAGTTACTCCTTGGGAGGCACAGTCAGGAGAATCACTTGAACCCAGGAGGCAGAGGCTGCAGTGGGCCAAGATCGTGCCATTGCACTCCAGCCTGGGTGACAGAGCGAGACTTATCTCAAAATAATAAATAAATAAATAAATAAAATCCAGGCCGGGTGTGGCAGCTCACGGCTGCCATCCTAGCACTTCGGGAGGCTGAGGCGGGTAGATCATTTGAGGTCGGGAGTTTGAGACCAGCCTGGCCAACAAGATAAAAACCCATCTCTACTAAAAATACAAAAATTAGCTGGGTAGTGGTGGTGCACAACTGTAATCTCAGCTACTTGGGAGGTTGAGGCATGAGAATTGCTTGAGCCTGGGAGGTGAAGGTTGTGGTGAGCTGAGATCACACCACTGCACTCCAGTATGGGTAACAGAGTGAGACCCTGTCTCCAAAGAATGAATAAATAAATAAATAAATAAATAAAATAAAATAAAATACAGACTTAAGTAGCTTTTGAATTAAAAGGAAATCTTATTCTAGGCTATTTAGATTACTTCCAGCAGAAATTTAAATTGTATGATAAATACTACTCTTACCTCTTTAGCATTATGTATTTATTGGATAAATTACATGAATTTTGTACAGCAAAAATACTCATTTAGCTTAGTTAAAGTGTTCTATGATTTTTATGGCCCATTTCCCATATCTAAAATGGTTATATTTTAAAAAGAATACAAAGTTAAGCATTTTTGCTCAGTAGTATATCAATTTTTTTCATGATCCTTAGCAAAAATTCAGTATTATTTTACCTACTTTGGTATCTGCTATATTTATTTGTTATGGATTGCCAGTTTAAAATTGGAGGACAGAATTCATTTTCAAGTGACTTTCCAAAAAGATTCTGTGATCAATTTAAGATAAACATTATTTGATATGTTCAAAATTTTCTTGAGATTTAATACTAATACTCTTGGAATTTATTCTACCAATTCACTTGCTTTTTTTTTT